>NC_092369.1:9729356-10016330 GCF_030848805.1 Temnothorax longispinosus
CCGCGCTATTACCACTAACTGCCGCTAACGAATATCAAGTTCACTGAACCGATGAGGGCGTTATTGTTGTCCTGTGTGGCGCGTGAGTGTCATTCAAGCTTGTTTACAAAATTTCGGAGCTGTGTATATCTTGGCGATCGACGCAGCTCGTTGGCGGCTGACTGGAAATGATTAATCGCCATTTATAAACGCTACTCGGAAACATAATATACGCTTCGTATTGTCTACCCTACCTTTATAACGTAGACACGCGGTGCGGGGAAATTGGACCTAACCTAACTGGTTTGCGGCACGTCCCGCGGGCTACTTCTCCGCTGTATAGTGTATACAAACATCAATGACAGAACGCTTTGCGAGCGTTCTGCAAATATCGACTGCCCCGTGGTAGTCGCTTAACAATTCGCCACCGCTCGCAGGACGACTTGTTTAGATGGATAATGAGCGAGTCCGATGACACGGATGTCCTGCTCCTGATCCCGCCCGATATATTCCACGTGCCGTCTTCCGATTCCGACACCTCGAGCGATCGCGCATCCCGAACGGATTGCGCCGGCGGCGGTGTTATCTCGGAGCTGGTGGGACATATGCAATCGTTGGAGTCCCGAATCACCGCGATCGAGTCCAGGGACAATAGCCTGGACATTTCCGCGCCCAGCAGTTTGCTTAACGACTCTCAACCGGTCTACGGCAGCGCGTCCTACCCTGCTTATCAACGGCAGACCCTACCTAGAACTAGATTCTCCGTAAGTCAAGGCGCTAGCTTGCAAAATACCCCCGTGAAGCCGCGTAAATCTCTGTCCGTTCCTTCCACCCCCAATGGCTACTCGTCGCAGAGCTGTACTAACTTCCCGAAGAGAGACGTGAGGTCTGGGTGCCACCTTACGACAGTTGATACCTCTCATTCGACTAATACTAATAATCTCACTCGGACCAAGCATGACGCTCTAACTTCGTACTCCGATTCCTTTGCGGTGCCTCCTGCTTCCTGTGGTACTGGGCTCTCGCATGCCACTGTTATGTCTACGAAGGACTCCTGCTTGTCTCTTCGAGCGAATGATCGTATGAGTAACTTGTCTTGCAAACCCCACGATTCCCCGCCATCAGCAA
The DNA here is from genome assembly GCF_030848805.1 of Temnothorax longispinosus. Taxonomy (NCBI): domain Eukaryota; kingdom Metazoa; phylum Arthropoda; class Insecta; order Hymenoptera; family Formicidae; genus Temnothorax; species Temnothorax longispinosus. Next base: position 9,730,464 of record NC_092369.1, read on the forward strand.
TACCCGTGTCAAATTCATCTAATGCATCGATAGGTCAGCTGCTGCATACCCGTTCTAGAATAGTGCAGGAGATGGAACTGTCGGAGGTTGACGAGTTGCTCCAAGAGATGGAAGCTACCGAATTAGAATTATCGAAAAGAATAAATAACACTGGCGGATATCAGTATCGCAATGAGCCACTTCATCCAATGTCATCGACGCAAACGGTTGATAACGCAAGCGGTCAAGAAAGAGAAGCGCAATATAAGCTTGGTGCGCGTCGAAAATCAGATTTCCAATGGGAGAACAAAGACGCCCAACTTACCGATGCTTTGTCAGCCTTTTCTCAAAAGAAAGCAAACGACGCATTCCCCGATATATCATTGTCATATGATGATTCATTCCAACCAAGTGAGACTGACAAAATAATTTCTGGATTTAAGACATGGGAACGGAACCTTCAGCAGCCTGTTATAAAATCAAATGGATATACGATGGGAAATGTAAAAAATATAGATCATTTGTTTAATGTATCAGCCACAATTGACGGCGCTAAACCAAAAGAATCAGTAGCAGAATCAAACGTTCTAATGACAGATGAAGCAGATGCAAGCGGTGTATATATTCAACCAAAATCTTCCATTACAAATACAGGTCCTATATCACATATCAATGAATCAGCCAAGCTTTCTGGTATGATGCCGTCGAAGACCGTACAATGTAGTAACACGGAACCTTTAAATCTTTGTAAAATATCACAGCATAATGAAACTTTATATGATAAAGAAAGATCTGATTTTGGTAAAAGTACCGTGCACGTTGGAACAAATACAGATCTTAATTTAAGGTAATTTATATGCTTACTATTTTTATCGCACATTAACTTTTTTTAACATATAGAAAATATTGTTGTGTTGTTACAAAATTTATTTTTCAGGAAATGTCAACGATTTTTATCACTTTCGGATTTCTGGGAATCTAATCCAGCTAGATCGCAAGAAGAAACTCTTAGAATCAAAATAGAAGAGGAGAAATTCCGTAGAGAGGTATTATAAATATGCAATATTGCAAGTATATGGCATAAGAATTATTTTATATTTTTATTTCAGCATTGCGAGCATCTGATTCAAGAACTTCAGAAACGTTTGCTGGAACAACAGGAAAAAGTCGCGGTAGCAGTTAGAGTCGACAATGAAAAAAATGTCTTGATATCTCAATTCCATACATCTTGGTCTAAATTAAAGCAACAAGTCGAAATATTAAAGGTTGAGCATAAAAATTCTCAAACTAATTTGCAAAGCATCACGGAAAAACATCAATCTGAGATATCAGAATTTCAAACTCAAGTCAAACGGCTGGAAGGAGAATTATCGAAAGCTTTAGACTTGGCGGCTGGATATAAAGAGAAGAGTGACACTATGATCAAAGAGAAGATTGACCTACTAAAAATTCATGCAGATGAATTAGAAAATTACAAATCACTAGTTCAAGAAGCAGAAGATAGATGTGAACAAATGAAGACGGAATTCAATACGTTGTTGGCGAAGAATCAACAAAATGAAGCGGCATTAAAAACTGTTCAATCGGAATTGAATAAAGAACGCTTGAGGGGAGGCGAAGTGCGAAGTGAGATGGGTGTCATTCATAAAGCACTAGATGCTTGTGAAGCCGAGTTGATAGTGCTCAGGCAAGAAAAAGAAAATTTACAACTTAAACTCAAAGAAGAGATAAATAGAAATTCTATTTTAGAACAGAAGAATTCATCGTTGCTCGTATCTATTGACGACGCTAAGAGATCAGAAGTAATATATTACATATGTTGATCTATTTCTTATAATGTATTAAAGTTCACTTTATTAGCCATATATTTTATTTTTGTCTTTATTGTTTCAGAAATTAGCCAAGGATGAAACCAAGTCTGTTGCAGAACAGAAGGAAAAGATCAGAGCAGAATTACAAGAGGTTTACCAGAAGCAAGTTGACGAGGTGGTGAAAGCAAAATTACAAGAATTTCAAACGCAACTTGATAATGCCGAGTCAGAATTTTTAGAGGAATTGAAAACAAGGCAACAAGTTATAGCTGAATGTGCTGCTAGGAAGATAAAGGATGTTATCGATAAGTTCGTTCACTATACACATTTTTATAGCAACGCGGTAAAATATATACAAATCTTCTAAGTTATATACGTGTTGGATTTTGTTTTAGACACCGTTTGGAAATAAACTTGCTGGAGGAAAAACATAAAGAGGAAAAACGATTATGCGAATTACAATTAGCTCAAGCTTTACAGAGATCGTCTATGCTCGAAACACACTTGAATTCTCAACGCGCAGCGAAATCTCAACTTGCGGAGCAATTACATTCCGTTATGCAAAAGCAATGGCAACAGGCTCTGCATATTATATCAGGTTAGTCGCAGAATGTGCTCGAATTTACATACAAAATTATTATGATTACAGTATTAATTTTATGCGTGAATTTAAAAAAAAATGTTATTACAGGCAGTAATATGGATAATACTTCCTTGATTCAAAAAATTCACACAGACAAATATTTTGATTCTAAATATCCTAAAAAATCTGAATCAATGCCAAATTGTTATACTAAACTTTCTCAAGAACCAATAAAACATACTATGCCGTTAGAAACACATAATTTGATCAGTGCACCACCTCTTGAAGATCAAAATGAAAGCGTGATAACTATGAATTCCATCGAAAATACTCCGTTAGTCAGTGGAAATGAATCGAAGGATGACCTTCGAAAATATGTGAAAATGGTAAGTAAAATTAAGATACAGGCGATAATTTAAGGTATTCACAACACAAATATCAATAAATTTTTTACAGATTACAGAAATGCAGCTAGCAAAGGAAGACAGAGATCCAAAACCAAGAAGCAGCATTTCGAGTCCACCATTGGAATGCAGAGAGGTACCGCGGAAACATTACTTAAAAAAGGAATTGAGTATGATGAGTGAGGATAGCGTCACGTGGCAACCAAGTCCCGAGGTTTGTTTATCATAATAATTAATGATGAATCAACGCACATATATATATATACGAATAACGTCACTTTTCTTACTAGAATATATACGATGTTAGTGGACATATGTCTCTTCCGCAAAAAATGCTTTCAAAAATAGATCAGCAGAAAAACAAGCCCCCTTGGAAATGATATATAACATATAATGATGACGATACTGAAGGCGTGGACGAGCTTGATTATGCTAGTTTAACTTGATACAGTGTACTTAATTAGCAGTAAAATAAGTTTTATATGGAACAAATACCAATATCTATTTTTCAGCAAAAAGAAAATTTAATAAATAAGATCTTTTATATATTGCATTAATTTGCAGTTCTACACTTCTCTATTCTTTCCTATTTTTCTATCACGGAAGGATAGCATTCAATATCATTTTGTGAGTTGAAAATGACCAATGAAAATTTACTTTATTTGTTTTTAGGTGGGTAGATATAGATATATTTATCCATTTTCATGCCTTTTAGAGCTTAAAAGGTTTTACAAAATTATTTGAAACATATTATATATCGAGATCGTAATAACATAAACTTGACAAAAACATAACATTGCTGCTATATTAGTCTTGTGAATACTATAATTTATATTAATTTCCATAATTATTAAGTATATTTTGCTATTCGAAGATAATCCTCAATTTCCACCATGACACATCAGACAGAAATATTTCCGTAAGTCATGATTGCTAAGTATGTAGAGGAAAAGGATGTGTGATAAAATAATAAACTGAGGAATTGATAAGTTTATCACGTAGCGGGAATTCAGTGTGCGTTTATTGCGGTTCTAAAATGACAAACTGTTTCATACGCCCGAGCATAATTAAAAATATCTCTTTATATGTATATTTGAATGAATCGCGCAGAAAAATGCATGCATATATTTATATCTACACATCAAGTATATCATTGTTATATTAGTGTAATCGAAAAAATCAATAGTTTCCACCAATATTTGCATCTTTCGATAACTCAATTTATTTAAAAAGAACGATGATTTATTTCTGGAAAAAAGCATTCTCCTTCCTGTAAAGGATTCCAGTAATATACTTCCTGTAAAGAATGTTGTAGCGTCTCTTTCATGAAAGGCTTCATTTTACAAAAAATATATTTGGCGCGAGAGATTACCGCGTCTTTTAATAGATATCGTGGAAGTTATACATGATCATTTAATAAACAGATTACGCAGTCCAACAATTTGCGGTCAAAGTGCCGATAAAGTTATTTTGTTTGAACAACTCATCCTAACGATAAACTCCGTAGTATCATTCACAGGGAAGCAACTAAACTCAAACTTAGATGACCTGAATAACCAGATGAAGTCATAAATCTTACATCATTTCTTTTTTGTCGGAGCGACACGAACGAAAAGTTTTAAGCTGCCTAAAATTAGGGGACAACTCAATTTTCAGTTGCAACAATATGTAAGCTTTAGTATAATAAGAAAATTTTCAATTTTTCCCCCTTTTTTTGGAATCTCAAGCAATTATAACAAATATAGTGTATTCTTTCTTCAGTAAATTGAAGCAATGCAATTAAATGTAAAATGTATAGAAAAATAAATATCTAATTATTATGCATTAAAAAAGAAAAAGATAATATATATTATAATCTATATAAGTTCTCGTATTAAATTTCTATAAATGTCCATAAAGTTATAGTTAAAATATAATTAACTATAGCGAGATATAATCGAAAATTCGTCATATATGCACGAATAACATTTTTTGTATTAATATCATACGTTAAACACGTTTGCTGTTAATGTTTTATATTATAAATTGCTGCATGATACTATTTTTCATTCATGTTTCATTACAAATTCAAATTCGTATTTATTACTAATCTTTGAGAAAAGGTTCTGTCATCTCACATATAAAATTCTCATAAATTCATTATTAAAATAAAAATAATTAAAACTCACAGGTACGATGCGTAGCAGCGGAGTTGTAGAATACGATGCTGATCTGTAAAATACAAATATATCCAAATTAAATCTAAACAATTAAAATTTAATTAAAATTGTAAAGTAAAAATTATAGCGCGGAATGCTTCATATGAATTTTGTATTACGGAATAATGCAAAATACTGCATAGAATGAGATTTTCGTGGGGATAAACAAATTCCACAGCTGATAAATAAATAATGAATTACTCACCCGTGGTTGCCCCGCCGGCGCCTGATGCTACCCCCGGGCCTCCGCTCCTCCTCTCAGACCACCGCGCGTCGTTGCTCCATTAAGGCACAAAGATTAAGGTATTATACACTCATTATCACCCCACATCACTCGACTACTTCGCGCGATCGCGCGCTAATCATCAAATGACGAACGCGGCAGGAGGCAGGATCCGCGACGTGTCTCGTCAATTAGCGCAACACCGCAGAACCTAAAATGGCGGAAAGGCAATTCGTAAATTGCGCGGCCAACTTCACGGCGACGCGGCGACGGCGGCGACGCTACACCCTCGCTGCGCTATATGTATACACCTTCGCGTACTTTACGCGCTTGAAATAATTATGTTCTATAATCTATACTTTCAGGAGAATCACTGTCGCGTATTATAACTCGAACGAATATTCCGGCTGAAATCGAAGATAAAACTCGCGGAATGCGTAACTCGAGATCGAGAATACGATCGTCAGTCTGCGTCCGCGAATCGCGACGGTGGATTCCGCGGGCATAAATTATTTCTTGAATATTTTAGTACAATTTTTCTGAATCGGATAAATGAGACCGTCACTCACAGATGCGATGGTGACGGATGGTCTTTGCGGAAATTAGATATATAATGGATGACATGGCACTCTCAAAGTGTTAAACAGCTCGTAGTCGATCCGTTAATAACTGAAAAGTTCAATTGTAACAGCATCATGATACCTACGGCACGATATGACGTGAGTCGGTTTAATAACCGAGCAAGGTGCGACGAATCGTCCAAAAATGCGCGACTCAACTGTCGACATATCCTCAATTTTCTGGCTTATTCGATTCATTTCATCTCATGACATATATTATTCCGCAAAAGCGCAGTCGTCAAAGTACATTGATATTAGCGGAAAAAGCGTATCTCTGAAGAAGTGATCGCCGCCTGCAAACGCGTAGTACAAGCGATATTTAACAATTTTCATGCCTTGTTAGTTTCTGGCTTCCGTTCCGCGCGATATACAGTCGCTACATATAATGGGAGCTTTCCAGCAAGCGACACAAGTCGACACAAGTGTCGGTTTTGCCTTCGGAGAGTTTAGAGTTACTGAATAGTTTAATTTATGGAATCATGTTACTGTACAGATTAAAATATTTAAGATTCTTTAGATTTTTAAGATTCTCGGTGAAATAATTAGTCATGATTTAATTCTTACTAGAAGGAAGAGGTGATATCTATTTGTCGTAATTAGATTTTTTTATATAAAACAACACCTCACGCATTAATTACGCTATTTCTTCCTTTCAACAGCCTTGACTAATTCCATTATAATGACATATGTATACGCATATATATTTGTATATGCCATTATTATATTATTCATATACTCAATGAATACATTGAATTGCGTTGGCCGAGGCGTTGGCACGTCCAATGTATTTAAATTAGTCAGTGCCAAACGTGCCATTGCGTTTGAGAACTAATAAAGATATGTACCTATATGTATATGAAGATGTATATATCTCTTTTACATTATTACCTTACATAAAGCAAAATAAATGTAAAATGATATATTACATAATAATATATTTATTTGATCTTTGCCTTGCGGCTTCGGACGGACTTCTGTACAGTATATCACCTATTTACATAATTCTCAGTAAAATGATATATGTATAAAATACGTGTGTATTGTTTTCTCACACATTACACATCTTATACAATTCACTTTTAAGTTATAGAAATATTTTTTCGTATCGTTATATACCGGAGTGTATTATATTTACAGTGTGTGGGTTACAACTTTTATACATTTATTTATTCAATTTGCAAAAATCAACTCCGTGCAAGATAATCTCTATTATGCATGTATTATATTATCTTATGTATCAATGAGACCACCACGCCGGTCATATCGGTATAAGTGCAATTCCACTCGCTTACGAGAGATGACACGATCGTAAACTTCGCAATCGCGAAAGGATCGCAAAAGTCTCGGAGATCGCGGTCCCGAGTCTCGAGTTCCGAGCTAAACAACGAACGCCCGGAGAACGGGACAATCCGGAGAGAACAAGCAACTCGAGGATACAGAGAGCGTGTTTTTTTTTTTAAGCTATAAACGGCGATCACGCCTACGAGAGGCTTACGAGACCTCGAGCTCCAGCCGCTCCAGGCTCCAGCCGGCGCCAGTTATGAGGATTGTACGCGCGCGGAACAAGTTGCCGATTGAAAACGAAGGAACAGCAAGAATGCAAAGGGAGGAACGTGATAGTGGCCACCCCCTCTTCGTCCGCGTGTAATAGTCATGAGTCGCGCGTCCGTTCTTCGTGCGCTCGGCTATATGTACATACGTGCAGGCCTCTAGTCGCCGAGCAAGCCCCGAGGAGCCGAGAAGAGACGTCGCGTCGCGCGCGATTCCAGCCGGTCGCAGCCTCATACCGTTTATACCGCGAGCGGAATCTGAATCTGAATGCACGGTGAAGATGCATCCCGGAACGAGACGACGTTCGGGATTCTGCTGGTTGACGATAACGCTGCTCGTCGTCGGACTTCTCGTCGGTGACGCCGGCAGCGTTTGGAATAAGAGACGGGAGGATAAGACTAAGTGCCCGAAAGTGAAGGGTATACGCAATTTCGACATATCCGAGGTACGAGATCCTCTGCGATCTATAACGATCGCACAGTTTCCCGATTTATTCCCCATTTTAAATTTTTAAATGACGATTGTTTATTCTTGCGTTTCACATATAATAAGCGCAAAGACATTGTCTCACGTACATATAAAGCTAGATCAACGATTCGTGTTTCTTAGGAATCGTAAATTTCGATATCAAATTATGCAGTTTGCTTTCACGCATCAATATCATAATTTGATCTGCTTAATTTCTATACTTTTTTTTCAAGAATATATATATATATATATATATATATATATATATATATATTTAAAATAGACCAAATTTTTATATTCTAAATTTCTCAAATATTTCATTTTCGTAGCCTGATACAGAATAACTTCTCGAGAAAGTCTTTAAAAAAGCAATTTTAGATTCATTGAAAAAAATGAGTTATTACAATTAATTTTCATTAATAAAATATTCTTTATAATTATAGCTATTTACAGCTTCCACAGTTCGAAGTTAACTCCTATGTTAACTGTAGTATTGCGTTATAAAGTTCAACACTTTCACCGGTGACCACCGATTTAATCGTACTTTTGCTATCTCATTTGATATCATTTATGTAGAGCGGATGCATATTTGACGGATTTCATTCAACGCGCGATATTAGTGCGAAATAATATGACGTATACTGATATATTATCCGTCGCTGATGTGATTCAGAAATGGATAATGATCATATACTGCAGCCAAATATGTCGATCGAATATTAATTACATGGAACGCAATTCAAGATTATTTATTAGGGTCAATGTGCGATAGCAAGAGAAATGATCGTTTACCGTGCAATTAACGATAATACATGATTTGACATGAAAATACTAAACGCTGTCAAACGTTTGCATTTCACTGGTAAACCGCAAATAAATTCAACGCGTACTATATTACGCACTATTAATTTTTGGACACAGATTTTGAATCAGATATATTACAAAATTAATAATTGTACGGAGAGAGATGGGCAAAGATTTTAACGACGAAAAGCGAAATATACCGTTTAATTTACGATCAGTTTTTAAACAAGCGGATAGGAAATGACAAATAACTTTTTAGAATGTGAAATACTTTTGCGGAATTTGCGTTTAATTTCCATTGAAAACCCATTCTCGAAAATTAGTCACATTGTATGCCGATTAAATTTGCACTCTTCGTTTTCGGATTAAACAATCATATAGTTTTGTGTTTTGAAGATTAATAAAAATCGACTAAGGGGGGGGGGAATCCAATTCTCTACCATAAGTACGAAAAAAGTGTAATATCTGATGTTTAACAATATATATAATCAATTATCTAATAAATTTTAATAAGATAGAAAGGGAAAGGAAAATGAAAAGTGATTTTATACAAAGATAATTATTTGAAATTTTAAACGTATACCATTTGCGAATATGGAATATTAGAATTTAGCGGTACTTGCGGAGTCTTTCTTTCCAGAGCTACATTCAGCGGATTTATTTTTAGATTTGATACGTATTTATAGGGGGGACTATTTTGGACATACATATTCGACTATTTCCATTGGTTTTCTTTTGTCATATATGGTGATATATGTTGTGAGTGAAGTGGATTGTGTCGCAGATGTGTTTTAATTCTTATATATCAGTTTTGGAAAATTACAAAGCGAAATACAAATGTATCTACGTTTAAATATAGATATTTTGGCTTTCTTTATGAGCACAAAAGAGATAAATAGCTTAATTTCAATCTATTCCTATATTATTTTATTTTTATTGGCATAAATTCAAATCAAATTTTTGATGTTTAATACGAGTTTGAAAAAATAAAATTTCGTACGTATTTGAATACATTACATTGCGTTTTAGACCGGATCGCGTGTGACTTCGATGGAGATAGGCTTTGAACCAGGATACACAAACATATATCTTGTGATAACCCGAAAAAACTTCGAAGTGTCTCCACGCTTCCGTTATAAGTCCCACCAATTTGTTGCGTGTTTTCATGTTTTCGCGGATAAGATACAACGTATCTTTTTATATTTCTTTATTTTTAATTTTTTAATGGTAGGTAATAAGTGAGGATACTTATTCTATTGATATAATAATTGATGTAGAATCTAATACGAGGCATTAATAATAAAATATTATGTTTAATAAAAATTGAAGACAAATTTATGCATTGTGTGATATTTGAAATGTTTTTCTAAGTTCAATTTAATGACGTGAATCTAGTATGTCAAAAAGAAGCTCAACGCGAATATTAAATTTAAAACTAATAGAATTCCTTTTCATATTTAGCCACAGATAATTATAAAAATACATTTCTTATGAAACCTCTTGCAACAAATCAAAATAAATGCTGCATAAAAATTTAATTAGATGTAAAATAAGAGTCTAATTTATACAAGTATCTTTAAACGATATACAATTAAACATGCAATGCATTGTGGAAAATAAGAAAAAAATGTTAAATAAGTTTATAAGAAATACAAGTTCGAGAATAACAATGTATCACGCTTTCGAATGGAAACGAAATGATAATCATCTGGGAAATTTCTTCAACGTATATATTTCTAACGCCGTTTACCATTGAGCGCGATCGCTTGACCCGTTGGGTAACGCACACATTTATTAGCATACGTTAGCGTGAATAAAATCAGCCCGGCGTGGTAAACTGTTGTGCGCCTATTTCACGCGTGACTTCACGCCTACATGCACTCGCACGTAACGGACACCTTGCGCTTCTTGCAGTTTCTCGGATCGTGGTACATAGTACAGTACTATGCAAGCTCAGAAGAAGCTCTCGTGTACAGATGCATGAGAGCCGAGCTCTCGGTCTCGCCCGAGAACGCCGAAGTTACCATGAATTTCACTTACAGCTTTACTGACGATCCAATTAACGAACTGCTCGTTGGTAACATCACGTGGAAAATCCCCTCGCCGGACTTACCTGCTCATTGGATGCACGCTGAGTTATCATGTAAACACATTACACATCCTTCGTAACCATCTAAATTTTATTTCGATTTTTCTATACATTAAAATATTAAATAATCAAAAAAGTTTCATGTTTCATGTTCTGCTCTCTTTCATGTATTCTATTTTATTTTCAAATTTTAATTAGTTAATTACTCTCAATTTATTCAATTTTTAAATTGCTTTATTAATATTGGACCAGATCCAAGCAGACGAGAATAAATAACTTAGATTCGCGATGTCTCTCGTATTTATTGAAACAAGTTGTTTATTTGTACTTGTTCGCGCTCGGGTTTGGCTCCGTTTGATCTGGAGCCAGCTTTAGATGTAAACTTTTTTCAAGATTTACTCTCCGGAAAATACATTTTCTCAATGAATCATCGTCATAATAATTTAATTTAGTGGAAATAATGATTTTTTGCAGAATAATTTTATGGTTTTTCGATCTTTTCCAGACGAAGGAGTGTACAATACGTATGTATTAGATTCGGATTATAAATCCTGGGCATTACTAATGCATTGTGCTGAAAAAAGCGAAAGCCCACGATATTTATCTAGCTTCATCATGAGCCGTGAAACGAGCCTTGGGGCAAACGTCATTTCTTATCTTCGAGAGAAACTGCCTAGGTAGTTTCATTTGTCTTGATATTATTTTGATTTAAATTATTTTAATTTAAAAAATTCTGAACAAAATCTTCAAAACTTATTAAAATCACACACATATACATATTTCAAAGAATAATCTTTGAGAAAATAAATAATTTTTAAAATGTAATTTCAATACAAGATGCGAATACAATTTAGATATCGTTAATTACAAAAATTCTTTATTTTCGAGATTATTTTATTAATGGCACCTCAAGGAAACGTTCATTAAAAAATCAAATTTAATAATTTCTTCAAGACGATTAAATTTCTGGGCATGCTAAAGACACTTGTTTTATAATAAGTAAATAAATACTTAAAAACTTAAATTAAAGCAGATATTATTTTGTCATATTATTTTATAAGATCATTAAAAATGAAATTTTCAATACATAGGTATGACATTGACTTGGAGTACATGTTCCCTATGGACCAAAAGCAGTGCAATAAGACAGACAACCCGGAAGATATCCTTATACCGGCACTGACATCAGTTAAAAGAAGCCACATCATCAGAAGGCATCCGTTGAAACGAAAACATAGACGCCAATAAATTTCGCAACAAATCAAACATCTCTCCTTTACTTTGGGCTAATTTTATTAATTCAATTAACAACGTGTTATAATACTCTTCGTCTCTCTTCCTCTTATTTATAATTACATAATTGTAATGAACTTGTTATTGTTTTCTTTAGACCCGTCGTCTCTCTCAATATCTTAGCACAATTCATCCAAATTAACTGAGACACACGTGCGGCAGCACGTGTACGGTCATCACGATCACCGTCATCATTATCATCATTGTCATCATTATCATTAGCATAACAGTCGTCAGCAGATTATCACTCAACGCACCTAGTACTTAATTACTGGATATGGCAGCTACAACTTATAAGAAATATTACAAAATCACTTGTGACTCATGCTCCTCGCGCTTTTCGCAATGTTTTACGCATACGAACGCTATCACACCAACGGGCAATCCTTTTTTTTTTCTCGCGCGAGCATTCTCATTACTCGACAAATTCACATCTGGCTTCATGAAAATTCGGTTCTGTCCGATGTTAGAGTCACTGGTCCCCGCAAAATGTGACATTGCGTGACGGCGTCGTGACCCTCCCCTTCGTTTATATGCGTTTCTGAAATATATAATAATCGGGCGCATTCTGCCACGACCGGTTCGTGTCGTCCTGTCGTTGGGTTGCGCGAAATAGGAAGAACGCATCGAGGGGAGCGATACACGAGCCTATAAATTCGCCTATATGTTTCGAGATCGTTGCGGCGACCGAGAGAGAGAGAACGAAAGACAGACCGATGAAGCCAAAGCTCAAATAGAGATTCGCGATAAACGCAACGTTATCAACGTTAAACTATCATATCACGCCCGCATGTATACACGCATTCATTCCTTCGTCCTACGGGCATATGCATATCACCTATTAGTTTCCTAATAATTCTTTAATATTAATTAGTCATACATTTAATTCTTTTTTAATCATTTGTAAATTAATTACCTAATTGTTAAATCTGTATTGTAAACCTGCACTCGCACGCATGTGTGATTGCGTGCTTATGTATATGCGTATGTGTGTGTGCGTGTTGTGTGCGTGTGTGTGTGTAAGTGGGCGGGTTGTGTGAGTAGATGTATGTGTGGGATGTGTCTTGGTGCACGTGTGTGTATCTCTACTGGAGAGACGTGTTGTCCTCATTATTATTTCATATAGCTGGTAAACTATCTATTTATCTGAGATTTACGTTTTATAAATATCCTATAGTAAATCCGCGTTTTTGTTACTTCGTCATTCGATTATGCGCTTTTGTACGAGGGTGTAAGTAATACGAACCGAGTGACATTGTAGTTTTGACGTGTGCCCATATGTGTATGTCTGTACACGTGTGCGTGCGTGCGTGCATGTGTGCCTATGTGTAAGTGTGTGAATGTGTGTGTATGCTTGTACGAACTTAATAATCGCATACAAGCACTTCCGAATAAGCACTTGTATAATTCTCACTGCCGGATCGGTATCCGCCGTCCGTGCATTCGTCCGGGAGAGGTGCGGTACGGCTTCATGCGTTTGTGTACAAGAAATACAAGATCGTCGGCCGACGCGGTGCATCGGCGAATGTTTGATTCTACGATTCCGGGGGATGTATCGTGAACAACGATCTGCGATGAATGGGATTGGGCGAGTGCACGGCCAAGCGAGCGAGCGAGCGAACCGTCTCGTCCCGACGGCGGTCTCGATTGTCAAAAGTAGAAAGGTGAGAGAAGCTCGGTGGGCGATTAGAGTGAAAGACAGAGAGAGAAAAAGAGATGAAAAGAGGAAAAAAGAAACGAGAATCGACCGGGGAAAGATACAAAAGGCGAAAGAAGCGCTCGCGCATACGCATAGATTCGTCGCGGTAGGGGTAGCCGCGACGAAGAGATGAACACTCGTTAGATATTAGCAGAAGTACTAGACGAAACCGGCGAAGTTCTCTACTGCTTAAAGTTACAGTTAAATGACGGACGGCCGGCAGCACACCAGTTCCTATTTCTTCTTTTTCTCTTTTGGCTGAACGATCAGAGAAACGTGGGTTTCGATTATTGCGACAGGACCTTTTCGCCTTTCGCTATACATATACACATACTATATACGTACATATGTATAAGTATATACATGTATATGTATACATATATGTATACTCATGGGCACTGCCGTGCCGCACGATCTCTAGCTTCTTTTCATTAAGTAATTACGATAAAGTACGATAGGAGGCAATTACAGTTTACGGAAAGTCGATAGATTCCGCAGGTAAAGGGTACGAAGATGCAGCCGCTCGGTTGATGTCCGTGCGAAGTATGAACGGCTATTGTTTCTCATTTGGTTCTCCACGACGGTTCTTTGATGCTTGTTATCGCGTTGCTGTATCACTGCACATGGTTCGCGTTCGCAAACGCGATTGCCTTTACGCGTGGAACCGTGAGAAATTCATGTGTGAATTCGCCGAAATCGTGCCAGGAATGTGTCGAGAGAAGCGATAGATTGCGCGGAGTAGGAGGGAAAGACACGACATTCGTTCAACAGTCTCGTTCAAGAGAGGTCCCAGCTGATCGGTGTTGCTTCTCGTCTTTAATCATTGAAATTCGAAGGAGGAAGACGGGAGCAGAGAGAGAAATAGATGCAGGAGAGAGTTGGTGGTCCGCGAAAAAAGCGTCCGTTTCTAGACGCGTGACGACGTCATTACCGTCACTGATCTTCGTCGTGCTCAATGATGATGCGTTCCGTTTCCTGATGATCTGACGCCTCGTTGGCAGACGCGGTGGCAATATACTCATCGTCAGGATGACTACGACATGTTGCTGGTCTCTCCTCGTGTCCCGCGCGACTGGCATAACAATTACACTGCGATGGAAAGAAATTTCATGAACACACGGCCATCGTATAGTCACGCACTTCGATCGTTTTCATCGTCGAGCCGATCGTCGGCGGGTATGTTTGCTGGTACGTTGGGTACGTCCAGCGTGCACGGCATAATTGCCTACAGCGTATTCCTGTTGGACGCCGCTGGCTGTCGGCGTCAATTCGCGACGAGAAGGTCGACCATGGTACGATGATCGTCATGGCGCCAACGATCACTGCTTCATCCTCGATGAACCATTGCAGTCCGTGGTGACGATATGACGAATCGGCGAAGACCGCTGTCAGTAGACCCAAGAGACGGGCACCCATTGGGGTGTCGTGTGGACGCGCTCGATCGCGGCCTCCAGCTGGGCGATCGTCTCGTCGAGGTCGTTGTTCACGATGGTCAGGTCGAAGAAATGCCCGTACGCCTGCTTCAGCATGTCCGACTCCTTCGCCAGACGCTCCAAACTACCGTCGAACTAAAAGCACAAACGACATTGTTACAGAAATCGCAGTTGCATGCCTATCCATTTCTAAAATAGGCAATAAAAAGGCAATAAATAGGTAAATAAAAAAATCGGTTTAAATTTTAGAACAAAATTTCGCGGTGTAATTTTCCATGAATTTTCCACGCAAAAATATTATCCACCTTTTCACGTTTCTTTTTGGCTGAGCGTCCCGCATATTTCCCGGATAATTTGTACGCTTAAGTAATTCCATGTCTTTTTTTTTTATGAAAATGATGGGTATAATCCGATTACGCGATATATTTACGTGTATGTGTATGTGTTTATAAAGCTTGTATATCATATTTATACATCATCATTAGGATCCGGTGTCTAACGATTTCCTCTCAAAATGTATTAACGGACTGCAATCGGTCGATTAGTCATTCAGAACAAGTGAAGCAGTAATTGTTTGCCTGATTAATCCGCCAAATCCGTGATTCATTTGAAGATCACTGAACTGTTTGCCTAATTGCTTAATTGCCGTACAAGCATTCCTAACTCGCATTACATATCTAGAATCGAGATACGCTCAGTTGACATGATAGATTAAAAAATATTTACAGACATCGGAGTTTATTGTGCGTATTTTTCGATAAGCTCTTTGGCTCGTAACTTGCCGTTGTGTTATGTACGCTACTACGGAATCCTGTTGAACATTAATCTCATTTTACACAGAAAACGTTTTAAGGCTAGTACGTTTATGTTTTAGTTAGAAGACGTGTACTGTGGGAAGATAAATTAGCATATCCTTTCTAGATACACTGTTTTTAATTAATTGTACATTGTAGCTTAATGAGCAAAATAACGTTCGCAATTTGAAAAATATACAACTGTTTTGTTTTTAAATACGGATTTGATTGTAAATGTAAATAATTAATGATTTAAAAAGTTTTACAAATATATGAATTAAGTTAAAAATAATAATAATGATAATATAATTAGAACATTATCAATTACGTATATGACTAACATACTTCATTTTCGTAATTATTGTAGCAAGTATTGTAGAGTTACTGTTTAAAACGGGAAAAACTTTATTCAATTTTTAGTATAAATTTATGAATGTTATATCTTTTATTATAATGTTTGGACATGTCAAAAAATTTCATATTATAATACAATGGAGTCGGTAAATCATTATGCAATTTCTGGGAAAAATATCCAAAATATGTAATGTATAAGTTTAGCCTTCAATCTTGTAGAATTATTTTCATACTTACGTCCGTAACGTTTGCAAATGCTGGTGCAGCGATGAAGACTACGTAAGGTGCAAATTCAGCAGTCCGTAAAACTTTCAGTGCCTGCGGTTCAACATCCAATATGGCCATTCTACCTTCTTCGTGAATTTTGCGAATAGTTTCGAGCTTAGTTCCGTACATAGCATCTTCGTGCGTACCTGTTTATAAAATAAATATTTCAGATTTAATAATTTTAATATTTAATACAACATGCGCTTTTTCTCAGCTTCCAACATTGTGAGATTTATTGTTATCTATTTCTAAATGCTAACAATTAACAATGTTTTATTATTAATTTTTACAATTAATAAATTATTAGTAAGTTAATTATCTAGGTTAATTTAAATAAATTTCAGTTATCAATTCAAGAGAAAATTTGCGTGGGCATAATTTACCATATTCGAGATATTCATTAGCAGCTATATCTGCCATCATTTCATCGTGTGATACGAAATAGTAGTTACGACCATTTTCTTCGTCACTTCGTGGAGGCCTCGTTGTATCTATAAAAAGAATGTATTTGATAAGACTTCCGATAAATATATATTTTATACGATTATTATAATATACCGATCTTTAATTCTTCACACTTTTCTAATTGTAAAAAATAATATTTGATTAAAACGTTATAAAAAATACTTGAGACACTTACGCGGAATAGGATAGGCGTATTTATCGGGATGCTTGGAAATAATCGTATTTTTTATATGTCGTCGACCGACGCCATGTGCTCCCAATAATACTAAAGTTTTCCGTTGGAAGGCAGGATCTGTGTACATAAAGAAAAGTAATGTAATCTTTAAAATTAACAATTATATAAAATTAACAATTATGTCCTATAAATGTTGTAATATATATACAATTAAATTAATGTAACTCTGATTGTATTAAATCTACTTTGAGACATTCTAATAAAAGAGTCCCCGATAATGTTTTAAAATAAATAAGCATTATACATTTATGTTACATCAAATTAATTTTATATTAATTTGTGGATTATTTAGGACTGCAGAAACTTACAAGGAAGCTTCACGACCTCTTCGTAGGTCACCAGGTCCAGCTGGTCGAAAACAGCGTTGTGCTTTGCGAGATATTTATCCTTGTATTGCTTCTTTTTCCGGCCGAATATTGAGCAATTTACTGCAAGCAGAAAAAATCGTTAATATACATAAACGCCGGCGAAATCGGAGATGAAATCGATAACGTCTGCCCGGTGTAAAACTTGCAAGTTACCGTACAAGTGTCATATTACGGAATCCATTATCCGTGCTAACTAACGAGTTCCGTGCCTTTATAGTGTCGATGAACGACCGCTAAACCGAACTTAAAGGACGATCACAATACGTGGCCGCCGCATAACGGAACTGACTCACAAAATTCAATTGCATGTACGAATGTGTATACGTGTATCAGAAATGTCAACCAATAAAACGATGATTACTTTCACGATGCAGGTTGTAGATATTATATTTATCAATAAAGTTCCCTGATTTGTGTCGCCAGAAATCGAATAACGAAGGTACGACAGATATTTTCCGTAGTTGCGCAAAGGGTCGTTCATGTCGCTAAAATATTTCCTGTCATTAGCTCTCCTAAACACGTATCGCCTAACACGGTGCGTTATCCTATTGGAAACATAGTATACGCATCGACGTGTGCACTTAATATTAGCCACCCTCTGGAGCGTCTCGAAAATTAATGCTAACACGAGGTGACGAGCTACTCTGCGAATATCGGCTTCTGGATTCAAGCAAAATCTTGCCTATTGATTATAAAAAGAATTCATTCAGTCAGCCAGTTTGTAGGAAGCCATGCCCAAAGGCACTTGGGAAGTCCTATTGAGAGGGGTGTTCCAGCAGGTCACAAGATGACAACCATGATTAACTGATGCGTGAGATCTTAAGTAGGTGTCATAATCAGGGAGTCATGGTGAATTGCCTTGCGAGTGTTTTTTTACGACCACAGAACTACTGTACTATAAATATGTATGCTGGAGAGATTCTCTCTCACGTATGACTACAATGTATATCGAAGCTGCGGTTAATAACTCGCGTGATTGTGCAAACCGCGATATCTTGCCAAAATATCTGGACACTTGTAGATAGATGGACGAAAATATGTAGATGTATGCAAAAAAAATCTTTACTTCAGAATCTAGAACGATATCATAGGAGGAAAATGTCGTTTTTCACATTTTTGGCAAGATATTTCCAAAATTGCTCGCTAACATTTAGAACAATCAATTAATTATCAATTATAAGCTCTAATTGATGATCGTGCTGCCGCGTATGCAAGTGAAATCGTGCGAAATAAGTAAGCATAAGTGCATGGAATGTTTTGCAGCGAACGCATGCATTTTAAGCACGCTGTGTAAAAGCATCTATTAATTTATAATGCAGAATATATACCATAGTACCCATATTAATAAATTATAATTAGTATGATGCTCTCTCATGATGTGTTTCGTAACATTACAAAATTTCTCATTTACACAAGCCTGGAAAATAAAAACTTTTAAAAGCTTTTTTATTACTGATGCTTTTAATTTCATATCATTCATGTATTAGCCATTGTGAAGAATTTACATGACATTCATTTTCATGCATTGCGTGAGATACTTTCACAATTATGTAATTTAATAATATAGCTTTACGATACGCGTTAGGTTTGTAAAAATCAGTTATATTTTTTTTAATTAATGCGTAAAACTTATTTAAGAAAACAATTACTTAATTATAAAAGACAAAATTGTTGCGCAAATCTGTATTAAATTTCATTGTGACTGCGCGATTACAACTTGTAGAAAATAAATCGCCTAGTGCATGTATTGTACAAACATTCACTCTCTAATGAGCGTAATACATTTTTTATGTGGACCAATAATAACGCAAAACAGATAGCTTTCGGAACTTCTTATCCAGATAACTTTTTAATAATGTCGAACCATTTATTGCTAATTGCAAATTGAAAGCTTAAATATGTTATACAATTTCTTGCAAATGTTTAATTGATACGCAGGTGTTTTATCAAGACAGATATTTCGCGCATAATATAACGATACTAATTGCAAGTATCGTCCGCACATTTGTATCATAAAATTGCGAGAAATGATAAATTTCACGTATGAAATGAACTTGAAAGCGAAAACCCCGGTGTGTCCTTTTCCGTAAATTGCCGAAAGAATATTCGGCCCCGCTTTCGATCGCCTCTCTGTACTGATGCGTGTGTCAGAAGCATGGGTCCAGTCTGTACTTCATGCGGTCTAAAAAAGTACGTCCTACGTGACTCTACACGTATCTACCTGAAGGCAGAGACGTACCTGTCGAGCCGTCGCAGCCTTCGGTGTGAGAAGAACATCCACCTTCTCCTTCAGCATCTAGCCCCGCATAACACATATAAACAACAGATATATCACTGCAGCTAATTATTCTTGTATGCGCTAGCTTCTCCATTTGCCTATTCCTAATCCGTCCCCTCATGCCACCGCACTTACGCCACAGCAGGCGCATATACGTAGAGATATACGACGACCGAAACTTTCTTGCTACATGTTCTTAAAGCATTCAGCTCTTGATTTGCATACGACTTCAGCAGCCGCAATCCGCAATTAGGACTCCTAATCTGACCTTTATTGTTCTTTCTATCTATCGTACTGTTTCTATCTCGTTCGCTGTTTTATCGTTACCAGCGTTCTTTTTAAAATTAACCGATCTCTAGTTGTTGATCGTACATTATAAAAATATGGAATAAAGAAACTCTTGTGAGTGATAAACTATCTTGCGTATAGCTCGACACGGTTCTCCTAACATTTCGTTTGCTTTTCCCAGCTTACCATAGCAGCATCTCTTTTTCCAAAGTAAGAGATTTATGGTTAACACAAAGGCAATGGCATCTTAAAATTTCATGGATCAGTAACTATCCAAAGTAACGATTACGTTTCTGCTTTATTTCTAGAGTCTGGAGATGATAGATGCTTTTAGCCAAATGGAATGGCTTCAAGAACGTTCGTACACAGCTTCGAGATTCGAAATCGATACGGGTTTTATACGCCACGTGGGGTTTGAATTATAAAATCGGTTCAAGCTATAACGTTTAAGAGATAAAACTCGACCTCTGAATGTAAGTAATTAATTACACACTTTGGTAAAATATATAAACCTCCAATATCTATCTAAATACATTTTACCTAATCATAATTTATTTAAACGTAAAAACTGTATTTATAGCCATAGTCACATGCAGCATTAAATAAGTGGAATGCGGATTTAAAAAAAAATTATATATATATTAAAGTTAGTCTCTATTATTATATATTGTTATTATACATATATCATGGGATATAATGATTATACAATATATATAAAATATCATAATTAATTATTAATTGTGTTTAGATAGATATTGTTACAGTTCAAAAAGATAATTATTACGGTTTAGAGAGAATAATCAATGTGCGAGTTTTATATTCTTTTAAAAGGAGTTGCAAATTTCTGTAGAACACTTTCTATATCAGAAGTAAATGAAAATATCAAATATGAAGTAATGTCACAGATGTTAAACATCGTTCTGTTTCTGTTTGAATTGCCTTGGGGACCAATGTCGTAAAACGGTAATTACCTAACTGAATCCGTCGATTTGAATGAATGGTACACTATCAATACGCATCTCATTTAACAGTATAATTGATTGATAACAACGATATCACATGCTCCATCGAAAACCTGTACACATCGAACAACACACAGACGACATCGTGTTTCATCAGCACATTCGTTTTTTTGGCAGCAATGACTTGGTGAAAATCAGTGGGAATTGAGTGGAATCATCAGATGTGATTGGATGATAGTGGATCGATTTGAGCGGCGGTGAAAGAATGTCGCGTAATAACGATCTTTCTCAATCGGTGAAATTCTGTGATTCTCCGTTCTGTACTCAAAAGAGATTCTGCGATCTGCTGGAACCAGTGATTACCGCACTCATTCTACTCGAATTTTTAACTAAAATTATCCTTATCCTAACCGCTTAACGTCGTATTCAACGCCAGAGAAAGAAAATTTTTCTCACCATTGAAAATACTTTTACTACGAAATTGTCAGGAAATTTTATGCTTTTACGCTTAATTGTTCCATGAAATAAAAAGGATACACACTTTAGAAGGATATACTTTTCATAGCTGTTATATTGAATACATTTCCCTTCTCTTTAAAGAATTATCATCCATTTTGCGGAATAATAATTTAGCCGTTGGCAGGTAAAAACATGGTGAAAAATGATCGATATTCTCATTAAGCGTTGAAAAGGAACGCCGTAAAGGCAACCGCGAAATATCGTCCTTCGTTTTTACACATCTAATATCGGGAACAGTATGTTCTACGGTCGAACAATTTTACACAAAAACGACTAACACGGATGGCGAAGTTATGGTTACCTTGTTCTTGCTTGTTCTTCTCCATAGACATGCAAGCGATGCGCCATTCCTGAAGTTCGGGCGAAGGGATAAGACCCGCGGAACCAGCCGCGTTATCCTTCCGCGCTTGCCACCAATGATGATCATCCTTGCTGATGATCTGCAGAATGTCACCGGTTTTAAAAGAGATTCCAGCCTGCGCGCAGGGTATCAGTTCGTCCTCCAGCGGATCGTAGTCGAATTGCGCTCGAACGAAAATCTGTTGATACAGCAAAGATTATATTAGAATTCCTTAAGGACGTTTAAACGTCGTTATTGCTATCGATCACTGTTAGATTTCGACGTCAAGGATTTCACTTCGCGTCGATACATTTAACGAGAGAAATTATATATATATACGAGAAACTACTACACAGTGAAAGATATAGCATGTGAGATAATCGATAAGATATAAATGTGCATCTTGCAGTGAAATCATTAACATCTATTGGATTAGTATAAGAAGAGCTTTAATCAACAACAATAGGTCCTCGATCATGAGACGTGACTAAGATATCGTTCTACGGCTATAATCGATCGCTGATGGACCTACATAGCGCTGCGCTAGACATAGCGAACGAATAATCTAGATATTGCGAGGAAAGCGAAAGATGCGACGTAGTAAGCACTGGCAAAGTAGCTCTTGTAAAGAGTAACAGTACAATGTAGAGAATGTACAAAAAGTATCAATGGCAAATAGAGCGCTCGCAAGTTCGTCCGAATTTAATGTTACACGACGCATAATAAAGTATACAAATTCATAATACGTTTATCTCGAGATAACCAGCGATCGACTCGTAGCTCGATTTCGCCACATCGCTTAAAAGTTAAGAGGAGAAAGGGACACGTGAGAAACGCGAATTTCCAGACGAAATATAGACTCGCTGGTCTCTGAAACGTCGCTGTATGACGTTTTACAGTCGGTACGCAGTTGGGTCATCGACTTTAGTTTAGGACCTGTACGGCTTTTACAGTTAATCGGTACACTCATCGGCAACGGGGCGGGATTCGTCAACTGGAGGGACACGGGAATTGTGCGAGCTTTTTGTTGTAATGCCACCAGCGACACGATTCGGTCATCTAGCGATGCGCAATACGTAGTACGTGTAAAAGCATACATATATATATATATATATATATATATATGTACGTATGAGTGATTCCATTTCACAAGAAGCTCAAGCACTAGTTGCTGCACATCGCGCAAGGACAGACGCACACGTATACGCACGCACGCACGCATACCGAAGATAGATATGCACGATGCAGATATGCGCGCGGCCACTACATAAATGTGTGAGTAAAGAACGGCGCATGAGAAGGTATAATGTATATAGTAAGTATAATGAACGGTATGGTTGCACACACAGTGACGGAGAGTGGCTTCCGGTTAGCGCACGTATCATTCGCGAGACAGAGCTGCAGGGATTCTCGATAATGTATAGACGTGGGAGACGAAGAGGAGGGTCGTTGGGGGAGAGTAAAGGATGACTGTCCATTTCGATTCTGTACGAATATTATTTGTCCGGTGTACACCCGGCCAGAAATGATTAGTCAATTCGACGCTGTTGCGTCGATGAATGATCGATGTCGAGTGCTGATTGATATTTTTGTCATTTTTGACCTCGTCATAATTGCTTTTATGTTAATTGAGTAATTGGGAATATTTCTGTAAGATTTCTGGGTCTTTTTTGGTCAATTCTATATCGAATACATAATATACATGCATATATATATATATATTACGCTTTTCGACTTTGCATTGATTCAATGATAGAGTTAGCCGAAAGACAACAGAAATATTCGCACTTGCTCAATTAACATTATGTATATTATGTAAAAAAAAAAAATTATAATCAGATAAAAAATTAGACAAAAATATTTTTCAACTAGTATTCGACATCGACTATTTATCAACGCACCGACGTCGAATTGACGTCGATTCGACTAATCATCTCTGGCAGGGTAGATATTCGTAATTGTATCGGTTTTAATTACAATTAGGAATTTTCTGGATATATCCAAGTCAGAATATCGACAATTCTGAACTAATTAACGGGTGTGCACTAATTAGAACCGGTATACGTCACACAGACGAGTATTCACGACTACAGAGCACCAGCTGAATATATACTGCGGCTTTGTCCGGTGACCAATTTGTAATATTATTTGATTATCATCCCTTTGCGTTTAATAGCTCGACAATTAATACATGCACACGACGTGCCTTCACTTATAATATTAATAGGTTGATCGATTTAATATTCGTACAGGTGTTTCACGTCTGAATGATAATTTTTTTTATCGATAAAACTTTGTGGTTACTTAGGGTTGCCGTCACTTCTGGTTAACGGTGGATTCCGACAAATACACGGTTAAAATCTTATCGCTGATCCATAACCGATAATACAAAAAAAAAGTAAATATATAAAGATATGCTATATACAAAAAGAATTAAGAGTTTCATGCATATTGGTAAAAATTAAGTGTTTTGTAAGTCAATCAAATCATAGGACAAAACAAAAGTCAGCAACTTACGTTTATTCCTAATTCTCGGACCATAATGGTGATTGTAAAATTTTCGGTTCCGCAATTTCGGAAATCCCGGATGTGAAGAATCAAATGTATAAAAACCGATACTCTCTCGCGATATACTCGTGGTTAATCGTAACATCCTGCCAACGTGTGGCCCGTTATCAATACATTTTCGTACCGTACGTTGCCAGAATTAGCGTGTCTTTGTTGGCATCATGTCAGCAAGTGTTCCCTTTGAAAATATCGAAACCCGTTCGAGCACGAGAAAGGGCCATACGTTTTCAAACAGGACCACCACGTTTCCATGAATTACGTTAAGTGCTTTGAAAAGCGAAAGAACTTCTTTTGGCAAGAAATACATGGGCGCTCAGACGAGAAGAAAGACTATTAAATTTATCTATTGTCAATGTAAAATATTTGCTCAATATTATAAATATTTGTTACAATTTATTTCGCAAAATTTAATTCAGCAAACTTTATTTTATATTCCAACTTCTTATAGACTATTAATGACTCAAAATAAAAATAGCTTGAATAAAATTAAAATCTTTTTTTTCCAGCTTTGCTTCTATATGTACAATGGGTAGAACAATGATAATTTTTATATGATACAGTGACTGCGCTTCACAAGCTTTTTTTATCTCTAAAGCATTCCGCTGAGCGTCCATGCGAACGGGAATTCTTTTTTATATGAAGGCATGTTTAAGCGAACATATCGATACGTATTACTCGCACTTGAGAACTCCTGTCGCGAGGTGGAAGGTGGAGAAGCATTGCGAAAAAAAGGGGGAAAAAACGCCGCGGGATTAAAAAGGAAAGTTGATAAACACGAAAATCCGAAGTAAAGTCCTACTTTTCAGCGATGGCGTGTATAGATAATATATAGGAACAGAGACAGTACGAGGCATGTATATAATAATGTGTGTGTGTGTATATATATATGATTATATAATATATAAGTATGTGTACGCATAGCCTTCTAACTACAGCAGTCCAATCACACCAGATCAAGTGGCGGTACTTACTAACACTGGCAGAGGCTTAATCCTGAACAACTAGAGTGTTGAGGAAACAGAAAAAAAGGAAGATCAATT
Organism: Temnothorax longispinosus; assembly: GCF_030848805.1. NCBI lineage: Eukaryota > Metazoa > Arthropoda > Insecta > Hymenoptera > Formicidae > Temnothorax > Temnothorax longispinosus. The sequence goes on from NC_092369.1 coordinate 9,756,097, forward strand.
AATTAATCATGTTTCAAAGTCGCACCAAAGCGTAATACGGATTAATCGAGACCCTCCTCCCCGCGCGTATGTCGCGCGCGGGGGAAGAAGAAAAAGTGAATAAGAATGACACAATCAATGATAAAACAGCACCTACGGTTGAGTCGCACGCGTCAACGCTTCCGAGATGCACGGTGCGCATTGCTGTGTGGCACATGCAGGCTTTACTAGATCCCCTCGTATTAATCGAACAGATGCCTTTCGTACTCTCGACGTTCTACAAGCGTTGGGCTCCCAATCTACGCGCATTGCGATATCCAAATTGGTGGTGTGAAACCGCGCTGTTGTTTGACAAGTTTTTCGATTCCCCGGAAGAAAAATCTCAAACTTACGCGAATTATCATATTTTCGTAATAAACATGAAAATCATTTGCGCGTGTCTGTATAGCATCGAAATGTCGGGGTTCGACGAATATACCTACTTTTTAACCAAAGTTATCACCTGCAACCAAAGTTCTGTACTGAATCAGCGATATAATTAAATAAGTCGTCACTTTCAATTATTCTGGGATACAAGTAACATTGATAGCTGGCGATAGAAAAAAGTTACTTCTATATTTCATCATTGAAGGATAGAAAAGCATTTAAAATAGTGACTCTTATGTACATTCTGCATTTCATTGTGTTTCGCGTTGCGCAAATATCGCTGATACAGTACGAAGAATACCGCTATTGATACGCAATCTAATTAAACAGATAATAGTAACGGCCGTTAATTATTGCCCGTTTATTTAGATTTTGTACGAAAAGTGATATTACACGCATATCGTCATTCACCGGGGTGTGTGCCCAACACCTGCTGCCGAGTCGAATGTACGAAGTAATTTCGAGCTCGCAGTTCTGCGGCACGTGTGATGAGCGTGGCGCGGAAATGCGAGTTTCGAGCGTGAACTCTCGATGCTTCCTGTCGGGAGTCGGGAGGAATCAAAGCGGACTGGTATACAATTAGGCAACATTCTAATGCTCGATAGTACGCCTCTCGCGTTTTACGTGATAGAGAAGTTCCCTCACACGCGTTGGAAATAAAACACTCTCTGCAAAAGCGGGAGCAAAGCCGGTAGAAGTTCTCGTGGTTTATCTCCGATTGTGCGCAAAATTTGCGATTAAATCACCGTTTGCGTTAAGCAAAAAATGTGCGCGATAAGCTCCAGTTCCGAGTCTTTTAAATCTCGCACCGGACGACCAGACGGAGCTTGTTTCTGACCGAAATTCTCATATTAACGAGAGACACGTTTCACAGAATCTCGAAGGTTTGTCGTATTTGCAACGACTTAATTGTCACATTGCAATTTTTAATAATCGCTTCTGTATCGAGTGAATAGTGGGATAATGATTTATAATATAAGTGGATGTGAAATAATGGATAATATCATTCTAAAGTGAATAAAAAGTGAATTTACAAAGAATGTAAAAAAATAACAATAATATAACACACAAATATAATAAAGAAATTCTGCGAATTGGCTTCATAATATAATTTGCCGGCTGATCAATATTTCAGCCTTATCTTTATTTCGTGGATTCGATATGAAATTTATAATGGAATGCCGGAGATAGAGTTTATCCCACTAATGGTTTTAACCATCGGTGAACAACGTTAGTTAAATTGTATATGACGATGCGTCCTTCGTCAGTAAATTAACATTCGGGGACGTGAAATAATGCGGATGCAAATTGGATGGCGAAGTTAATTATCTGAACAAATTAGAATTTACTGGCGTCACGAGCCAAACACATATTTTTGACAAATCGATACTGCGCCCCGTTTACGCCGACTTCGATAAGATCCATATGCTTGCAACACGGAAATTTCTGTCCTATCTGATTGCAAATTCCTCGCTTCGATTCGGACGAGAGGAATAATGACGCGCGAGTCCCTTTTATGAAACCGATTCCGCAGAGCTCCGGCAGAGACGCGCCTCCCCCGAACTTCAGGCCGCACTGTTCGAATAAAGTCACCCGCGCGCGATTGTGATGCCCATCCCGTTTCCATAGTAACGTCGCAGAGGACAGTGCAATGGACATGGTGGTTCGGTATGTGGGTTGCCGACGTGCATTGGAAGCTGCGCTCTACTTCAAAGAAGAAATGAACGGGCGAACGATGGGGAAAACGGGTTTGACGATGGTATGCCGCTGATGGGATTTTCAGGCGACACTGGGAAAGACAATTCTACTCAGTGATATAGCAGGTACTGCGCTATCGACAACTCGTCTGGTGGACTGACTGCTGCTGATGCTGCTGAATCCTCTTGTCGATTTCCATCAGGGCCGGACTATGCGCGCTTCCGAGCGCCAGACCAGAAGAACCAGGCTTCGGGCTTGCCTCTCGGAAGAGGGAGACAAAAAAAAAAGAGTCGTATCGCAGTGCGGAATAAACCCGACTGAAAATTTTGCAGCGCTTCTTCGCTCGCGGTAGCGATACAGGCCTTACTCGATTGAACTATCAACGTGCGCGATACCACCGGTGCAATACCACCGTCGTCGCTACCGATTTAAAATACAACTGAAAAATCTAGACCTTTTAAATTATTTAAAAAATAGTTATCAATATCTCGTGATAATGTGTGATGCTATTGCTTTTGGATTTTAATACAGTTTTAAAAAGTTCTATGCTCAACAAGCTAATTAGCATGATATAATTCATACTCCTATATGCTTATACATGTTAAATATTTTTTAAATCGAATATAATTTAGCGCTGCACCGCGATACGTCTCTTAAAGAATTGGTTGTGCTTTTGTGAAATGATCTTTCACTCATTACTGTAAGGGTCAAAATTCTATATGATTTATGTAGCTAATGTAGATCGGAGTTTGTCAGGGTGAGGAGAACACAGACACATAAAGATTACCTATTTCATCCACGCATACTGCAATTATGTAACATGTGTGTGAGGTGGCACGATGTGTGGGTGAGGGGGTAACGAACGAAGAGGCAACATGTGGCGTAGGGATGACATGTGATTACGGTTACCGAAGATTTTTCTATCGTTTTCGCGGATTTACCCGAGAAACCAGCACATCGCTTCGGGTTTTACTCCGCGAGCGTCGCCTGACGACATGAAATTCTTATAGACGCCTCGCTCGCACGCGATCATACGTCGAGTCATATTTTCGTTTCCGATATCTCTCACGAAGCTAGGACGTCATAAATCGAAAGTACAAACCGTCGGCAGGCGGAAGATACGCGCGTGCTGAGAATGAAATCCGAGAACGTCGCGAAATCGAAGGATCAATTTTGACAAATACGATTTCGGTGCATCACGTGTTTAATCCGCGTTTTATATACAAAAAAAAATAATTATGTGTGAAAAATGTCAGGAAATATCAATATCCCATTAAAAAGCACGCGTTAAATAATAAGTAATTAAAAAAATAAAATCCTTGGATTATTAGAAAAATATTCGCTGTATATTGGCCATATATAGCGTAATCGAATCTATATATCTAATACACGAGATCGCTTGAAAACAAATGATAGAAATTCTCTTTTTCCGCGATATCCCGATTTTTCACGCGCTACCGAATCGCGATGAAAAAAAGTGAACTAATTCTCTCGAGAGATGTCTAATGAGATCTACGGAAAGTCGATGGCATTCGCTCGAGATATTTTCGTGCAGGGTGTAATAAAGTGCCGACAACGATCAGGCGAAATCGTTGCAGGATGCAAGATGCGACAAAACGGGTATGTAACGGGAGGGAATTGATAATACGGAGGGAGGAAGCATGTCGAACACGTCGGTGTGCGTATGTATGTGTGTACATCGGAGGAGAGACAGAGAGCTCTTTGTGTGCGACGCTCGTCGATTCTATTTCTACGGCGGACACGGACAAAAGATCGCGTTTACAGGTGACGTGCGACGACTCGTGGTGTGTTCCAGCGGTTCATGCTTTATTATATCTTCGTACAATGCACTGTGGGGGGGGGGGGGGGTAACAACGCCGCCGCCGCGCCGTTGCGCTCGCCGATGCTGTTGCTGCCTCGCTCGCCTAAAGGTGCGATTGCGGAGGATGGGGGATCCCGAGAGTGATGGCTTCGGAAATGCAACGTGGTCGGGTGGCGAGGGGGGGAGGGGGTGTGCTTATCGAGGGTGTCTCGCTTCCCGTGTAACGCGCGAGACCACCCCTCGTGTCTCGGTTCTACGAGGCGCTCGTCGTCGCGAAACGCCTTGGGGGTTACATTGTCTTATTCGTATATCATATACCACGTAAACGGGTTGCCGCACACTCCGCGACAGCGCGATGTGTGTTTGCGCAGTGATTATTAGCCGTAAATTAGCTCCTTTTTTAACGTGACGGATATAACACGGACGCACGAGACAGAGAACAGTTAACTTCGTTAAGCTCGTTTTTTTCGTAGAAGGCGAACGGTGTTATCGATATTATATAGGTATTATAGGACTTACTTGCCGCCCCCCCGATTTATTGAACGTTTGCACAGTTATCAAAAATAGCGACTTTTCTCCGCAGGCGGAGTTAGCGGTATCTTAATCGCATTTGTTGTGTACGCGAGACGTTTTCGCTGTAAGACCGTCATTCCTCGAGCTCGTAATATCTCTGCAATGTATATAGGTGACAGTTAACGTTTATCTGTCCCGTGTCCTTCTACCTTGCACTCCCGAAAGTTTAACGAAATTGTATATTTCGGAAAATATGATCTATATACTATGCAATCTCATATACAGATATTTGTCACACCAACAATTTGAAGTATACATGGATAAGATCTGCGTATATATATATATCTTGTAACATTCATAAACTCCCAGCACATTTTACAACGCTTTACAAAATCTAAAGTCCAACCAAGCCGTCTGCACACACGTATATATATATATGTATAGTATAGAATGTGAGAGGAAATAGGCAATATATCACGTTCTTAACGTATCTCCACTTCCTCTTGCATTTCTACGTGATGCATAACGAGAAGAACGAGAGGCCGGGCGGCTACGTTAAACACATGTATGAACATAAGCAAATATACAAATACATAGTATTTACAAATGAATGCTACATCACACCAAGATATCGAAATTATAATTAAAACTGAACCGCACGCGATTAATGTTAAATAATATCGGCTGTGTAACTATATTTTACTCTCTCAGAAGTCTGTGAAGTATATATACACACAATGACTATATAGAAGCTACTAACGATTATCATCATTGCTCAACAAGTCGTAAGATTTTCTAAAATGGATTCGCAATCTTTCGTCAGGTACAGAAATACGTGGAAAAAAAACTGTCTGTTTATTCAGGTACGAAGAAAGAGGAAAGAGTGCCTTACTTTTGAAGCCGTCGTTATTAGTGCATGTTTTACTGACACACTTAGAGAAATACCCTAAAGAGATTTATCAGTAAAAGCGCCCCCGTCTGTTCAATCTTGCGAGTTCAAAATCAAAATCGCGAGACTTACATAATTACGATTCAGGTTTCACCCGAGCCGGAAATAGACGTTATTTACGATATTTACCCTCAACTGCATGTACGGATATTTTTGCATGTGTCAGACATTTGTCGATAATAAAAACGTTGCAAGAGACTTTAAGAAGTGTGCATCCCTTTTCAAGATTAGAATTAGTTTGCCGCATTGAATTATCCAGGAAGATGCACACTATTTCTTTTTTCTATTTAAATAGCACGTAAGAAGTTCTTTTTAATATCCATTCTTAAATTTTTGTTTAGAAGATTTCAAATAGGTATAGAATTCTCACGTTTTTCTGGATAATCCAACAGTTGCGGGGCAATACGATTCGCCGATAAAATGAACGAAAAAAAAAGAAAAGAAAAAATATTAAATTACACTGCTACCAGGCTTGCGCGTTTATCTACACAGTCGCATGTGAGTCCGTGCAAGACATGATGATTAACGAACGGCCCAGAGAGTTTTGCAGTCTCGACTAAAAACCCATCGATCGACTTACACAGCCTTTACGTGTATGCACTTATGATGCAGAGGGCTACAATTGGCCAAAAAGAAAAGCGTCAGTTCGCAAAGATGTCCTTCATGCAGGTGAGGGTATAATGAGGGGTGTAACAAAAGCTTCCTTATATGACAGAAACACAAACAACATTCCAACACATGTGGAAACGAAACTGTGCATTCCTTATATACTTCTTTCCCCCCGCAAAGTGAAACTATCGTACTATCAGTAATAAAGTGTTGTCTAACCCAACGTTGTAAAAAAAAAAAATCAGAGGGGGGAAGGGGGGAGATAGAGAGAGAGAGAGAAAGAGACAGAGAGATAGAGAAAAATAGAGAGAAAGAGAAAGAAAGAGAAACAGAGAGGAAAAGTGAATGGAAGAACAAAATTACAAGAGAATGATAGAAGAAGAGAACGGGAAAAAGATTGAGAGATAAATCGGAAAGAGAAAGAGCGAAAAAGAAACATGCACGCGCCGTGGACTCGAAAGCGCCGACCAAAGCGTTTTGTTACACCGCTCGTACCGACCTTGTCTTATAAAGATACGGATTATATAATATATATATATACTTTTTTAAATGTATATGTATGTATATATATCTCTCTAATTTTTTATATCATACATTATTTTCTAACAACATCGTCCCGTTGCGTTTGTTTAATTAGGTCTCGCAACATGGGGGCGAGATGCGTCACACTGGCCTGTAATTCGCAAAATTCACATTAACCGACGATATCACCCTCGATTATGACAACCTTCACATTTGCAACATTAATCCGACTAATCTCAGTTGAACGAGCATCGTCTTCTTATGTTAATATTATCAGAGCAAATCACCAGTTGTGCTTTATCTCATTACGGAATTAATGTCCGTGATATTAATGTGAACTTTGAACACGGGTCAGTGCAGGGACCATCTATTATACGGGACATATATATGTGCAACGCTGCAAGATTGACGGCACAATCGACAAAATTCCAATTTCTTGCAGCTAAAAGTGAAAAGAATGTTATTCATATATAATAATAGTTAAATCAAGTACATCATTATGTGCTTCACGTACCACTCATACAAGTTTAAATTTGTATCGCGTCTCGACGATGATTTTTCTTATCGACTGTATCGCCGATTTTGCAGCGTCCTTGTGCAAGCGCAATGTATAATCCTCAAGAAGAGAGAGAACGTTATACGTCATGCGACTAGCATATTGTCCTATTGCCGTACAATTGCAACAATCGTAGGTGATCCGTTATCTACATAATACGGCTTGAGATAAGCAATTAAAGATGGCAAACATTCTTTATACAAGTGGACACGCGAAGAAGGGTGTATTGTACATCTAAAGAGCTGTACATGTAACTGCATATATTGTACGGGCCTTTGACAATTTCGTAAAATTTCAAGTATATACAACGTGCTAGAAAAGCACGCAGAATCCGCGACGCAGAATTGTGAGCTGTGAAAATATTGCGGACGTAAAATCGTTTTTACTTCATCAAGTGTTCCATCAATCCCGCAGATTGATCGGGGAAGCAATCATTTCACGCGTATACTGATGCAAAATCAAATTTGCAAACAACATAAAAGCAGCTGTACCTAATGAAATCTTGATCCGGGGAAAAAACTCTGTTTCCTTAATTTGATTTTATGCGATTTGCCATTATGCTGAAAGAAATCTTTTTGTCTTGCACGACACTGCTTGAATACTGAGAAAGATGACATGATAAAGTGATAGAGGAAACAATATATTTTCCTGGTTTTATAAACACAAGTGTAAACAAGTGTATAAACAAAATATAACGTCAGTTAGTTAATAGGTCATATTTCTCGATATGCCAAGCAGCATCATAGCTAAATGTTTTCTTTGTTGTACAGTAAAGGGTTAGTTGATTTAATAATTATTTTATATATTACTATTATGTGCATGTGTATATGCCTTATAATACGGATAACTGGTGAAAACCTCTGCAAATATCGACCACGTTTATATCTACTTGTATATTTAGGTACTAAACAGCCTGTCGCCTATTTATTTCGACGTATCGTGTAATATTTAGAAAGATAGGCAATAATTTATGCGCAGTGGAAACTATTTTGCGACTTCAGTTGAATCGAAGATAAAAAATTCGCGGCCGAGTCATCGATAAATACAAATTGTAGTACGCGAAGATCTTTCTTCGCTTCAGAATTTATAGATAATAAAATAAGATCGCGCATTGCGACAATTCGGATTAACATGATTAAAATTACGCTCTGATTTAACTTCGGAATTACTGCGCTACGAGTATGATCTCGATTCTACTTCCGCTTTCGCCGATTACGCACACTGTGCACTATTGCTCAAGATCCTATCTTGCATCTTGGCTTAAACGTTGGAACGTAATTTCGAATATAAGGTGAAGTATTCACGTAAACGTCTTTACCGATTCCAGCTTCGTAGAAGCAGAGCTAGAAATTTATGGGTTTGGACATTAAACTCTCTCATTAAAATATCTAAAAAGTATTTTATAGTTACTTCATGAACATATAATTTATAATTGCATATATAATATTTTCTATTAAATATGTAGATAAATTTATTATCAAGAAGCATTATCACTTTAAAAATTAAAGACACTGCCGATTTTGCCAAGAATTATCGATTTTATTAAAATCTCATTCTAAAGTATGTATCTTAAAGATAGAGTCTTAATCAATGATGTAGAATTATCAAGTAAATAGATGAGAAATTTAAAGTCTTGTTACATATTCTTTTTTACGTTAAAATATTTATCTTCGAATAATTAAGATAAATAATTAGGTCTATATTTAGAAATATAAAAAATAATTGATTATCAAGCAACGATTTATCATAAAGAATAACAAAAAATAATTAAAATAGAATCTTGTTATCTTACAATTAGTTTATTGTATCTAAAAACATGTTAATATTGATATTAATATTTCCTTTACTTGTTCTTTATCTTATATGCATCGATATAAATATAGAATTGTATGTAAGAAACAATATTAAGATTGTTATTTTTCACAAAACTCAAATATAATAACATGTATCAAGCATTGGATATTGCTCGTTTTTACATTCCCGCAACTGTCAGTCGATAAACGATAACTTGTGGGAAAAATGCTTGTTCACAATGGTTTTGCTTTAAACGAGTCCAATTTATAAAATTCTATCCAATTCCATTTGTTTGTTTTGGAGAATAAAAATAAAAAACTCCGCTGACAGATCTATCAATTTATTGACATATAGTAGAAGTTAAATAAACTTGCGTCCAACATGCGGTGACTCGAAAAGAAGGAAAGATACAAATTTATAAATTGTACTTGCGGACTCGTTGTATTTGTAATCAGTCTAAAACGCAAACGTTCATAAATCATGAACAGGAAAGTTCTTGTCGTTTGCTTCAAGAATTCTACGTTCTCTAAGAACTTGTTCCCTCGGATGGAACCTGCGCGCGCTAATTACTGAAACTTCAAATATGACCGGACATTGAACTATAGCAGATTTCGTCGCTGAATATATTCAACCATTCGAGAATATTGCGTTTAAGCTGGCATGTATAAACTGTCAGATATCAGTTTCCGTTCCCTTCGTCAATGCTAACGAAGATTAGCAGTGAAACTATGTTCCAAGTTACATTATCTCAGAAATCTGAGGCGTAAACATCCTCGTTTGTTCCAACAAGTTAAAAAGACAAGCCGATTAAAAAACTTTATACTGATATAGAGTTCTGTTTTATGTCAAAATATAATGTAAGTTATAAAACAATTTTTTAATAAAACAAAAAAATTAATATTTAGCTTAGTCGTCCAAGAAAGTATAACCCATTTGGAATACTACTATATTTCCGATGTTAACTAATCCACGAAATCTTTCTAATTATATTGATTAGAAAAAAAGACAAAATCTATATTAACTTTATCAAAAAATAAATCCATATTAATAAATTATAATTTCTCAGGCTCATCCCATGGACATATCCTATATAAGTATCAATTAGTCATAATGATTGTATATCAAGATAGAAATATTGCATCAAGAGGAATATTGTATATTGTTTTTCATAATGTTATTCCTAAACAAAGTTCGCATAAACTCTAGCTAGCTAATTTCAAATAGATTTGGAATTTTAATAGATCTTTTAGAGTTTAATGAGATATATATTCGCAAAAAAATAATTCCGAATTTTCTGTATTAGAAACATTTATCTTTTCGTTTCCTTCGTTGCCGATTACACGGCGCAAAAATTTTTCTCTAACAGTAGATTATCTTATACATAACGCAAAGTGGACACTATTAACCGCGTCTCTTCCTACAAACTCCTTGTAAACTCCGCGGTCTACCTTGGATGAAATTACGCAGGAAACTATATGCGAACTGCAAACTATTGAGAAACTAATCGCACATCCCTCTGTTCATTATCCAAAACTTTCCTAATCGCGAAACGGATAATAGGCAGAGACTTCTCGCACGTTGCGTGAGCTCTTTAGAAGTAGTACTCGTACAATGCGTTCCAACTTATGAAATATGAAATGTCATTTCTACGAAAGTGTGTCATGTTTGAATTATCTAATCGAATTAATTGTTTCTCTGAGTTTTCCTTCGTGTATGATTATTCGTAATAATCTTACGTATGTAATATAATGCGAATTATTAGTTGCTTATCATTGTAAACTTCATTAGAAACGTCGAAGTATGACTTGTTAAGCTAGAAGATCGTAAGGGAAACTAAGGCAAACTATTTAATCAATTGATATACGACTTCGTGCTTCGAATTATGTCCTTAGGTTATAATCAATAATAATATCAGGAACATGATCCTGATGCGACTAGAAGATTAAGTTGAATAATCCAGATAATATTTCAAGAAATTTACAAGATAAATAATTTACGTTTATCAGTTCCATCGACAAAAATAAATAGTTTGTAAGAGTAAAATATTTTTAAAAATTGCTTGTAAATAATTTCTCAAAAACTGAATAAATAAATAAATAATTAATTAACCAATTATATGTTAAATATATATAAAATATTTGAATATATATATTTTACGTTAAATATATATATTACGATAACACACACCTATCTTAAAGATCTTTTATAACAGCATTGTAATTTTACAGAAATTCATCTCCCAGAAGTAATCATTACGCAATCAATGTTAAAGCGTATTGGAAAAAAGTCTAACATGCATAATTACTATAACTGCAACAACTCTACCTATGTACCATAATTACTAACTGTCGTAAGAACTACCTACTCTATAAGGCCTAGGTTTATAAGCAACTTCACTATCTCAATAATTCAATTAATTCAATAGTGTCGTTGGAAGAAGGCATTAAATTTCTGTCCCGAGGAAGATCTACCATTACATCTAGAAGCAGATGTGTCTCTGGCAATTCTGGTGAATACGCCACAATCTAACCGGGCGGGCTACTTGAAATTAGAGATCGATCGGAGAGTTTAAGACTTTCGTGATCGTAGAGCCGATAGCGGATTCAAGCGACGTCTAGGCGTGCTCTCGGTGGACGAAGAAGCGTTCTTAGACTTGGAAGCCTTCGAAGCCTTAGGCGCCTTCTCCTTGCTCGTGGTGGCCGCAGAGGTTTTCACCGGTTTCCCGGATTTGTTCGCACCGCCTCCAGAGCTCGCGCCCGAGGAGGCCGTGGAAGCTGTGGGCTTACTAGACGCGATAGTGTTTTGGGGAAGGGTTTGGGTGTTGGGTCTTACTTGTACCTCGCAGGGGGGCGGCGCGCTCCTGTACGACGGCACGATCTTGAAAGTCACCGATCCACGTGCCTCCCGCTGTAACAGTCGAAGAGAACCGACTCTTCACAAACTACGGCTACGAGTAAGGTGATGCGTCACTCGTATAAAAATTTCGTATATAATAACGAAGTACCTGTACGAATCTATGATTTCTGATACTGAAGTCATATTCCGTTTCAAAAAGTTGGCAATTCTTATCAATTTCGTAATAAAAACTTGTATAAAGTGATATATTTCAGTGAAAGAAATAACATCTTAATCTAATCACTTTGACGACCCAATTTAAAAGAAATTCTGAATTCCACTCGCAGTTAGAATAATCTTACGGATACTCACCAGAATCTTTTGCAAGGCATTAACGGATTGATTCTGAACTGGTATACCGTTGATCTCTCTGATCTCATCACCAACGTGAAGAGTGGCTTGTCTATGGATCATCCCACCGTGCATAATCCGAGCCACGAAGCACTGCCCGTCCTCATTCATTTTCAACGTGATTCCCTGAAAAGCAACCGAAAAATACGAAATTTAAGGATAGTAAATGTAATGTTTCACCGGTAATAAAATGTTATTTTACGATAATGTGTTTCGAACACAGCGAATGTCGTGTTTATAATTTGTAGTCGCGTAGGCATGGTAAATAATAATGCAAATTTAAAATTAAAATTGTCATGACTATAAGTTTGTTGTTACATCGTACGTAAAAATTTAATATTTATACTAATACTATTTACTCGAAATATAATGCTGCAAATAATATTTATTAGATTCTTTTTATTTATGCAATAATGTAAAGGAATATTCAAAATATAATTTTATAATTTTCATATAGCTCCATATCGATATATTTTATTCTTACGTTTTTCCTTAAAAATTTCAAGTAAATCTTGATTAAAAAATGTGTGTATGTGTATATACATATTTGCTGTCTCTCGTTTCATGTAGAAATTATATTACAGATCATACAAAGTCTCCTGTAATGCCACACATTTTTAAATAAAAAATGCCGTCTCGCACCGTCTCGAAACGGCACATTTTCGCAATTGCCTTGCTACTCACCATCGGCTCATCCGTGTTCTTCTGGAATTGCACCAGTCTAACGCGAGTAATTTTCTCATCTAAATCGCCGTTTTGTCCTTCGAGATCGTCGCCGCCATTCAGATACGTGAGAAGAGGCGGTGGCGTTACTCTGGTGGCTTCCTCGCCGTAAACCTCGTGACCGGCAACATCGTGAGCTTGTAGAAGTGCCTGGAACAAATCACAAGGCAAAATTGCACATTAAACTCTTAACCTTTTGCTTTCTTTGGTGCGTCACAAAATGACTAACTCGCTATCGCCAGAGAAATCTCTTTTTCCCTTGTTTGTCATAGGACATTTGTCCCGTTGACTATACGTTATAAGTAACATAAAAATTTCTTAGTATAAATAGCAGCTGCAGATGATAACTAATAAGTATGCACAGCTTCCGTCATATGCAGATACATCTTATTGTCAGATATTTTATCCGCGGTGAGAGAGCTTTGTGTATTCGTTAGTTATACAGTTTACTCTTGCGGTGTTGCCTCTCAAATGAAATGAAATCATTCAATGTATAAAAAGAAGGCATGCAATCAAATTTTGATTGCTGCGTCCCTCCCGCAGTACGTGATCTAAATCATGTATGAATGTTTAATCTCATTATCGGTGAACAACACAGATATTGTTTTAAAAAATTTCAAATATTGCATAAACGTATCATATGCACGAGTACATCGCGAGAGAAATTGAATATAATTTATATATTATATATTGAGTATATGTTCGACAGAAAATTATTTCGTGAAAATAATTTAATAAATATAAATTTGTAAAAATGTGCGATTATGTTATTAATTGTTGAGTAGTGTTGTATGAAACTAAGTGTCTTAATATGCCGAGAGTGGTATTTCTCGCGTGTAAGTAGCGATATGCGTGTTTCGACCGAACTGGAAGAGCGTAAAATATGCATTTTAATTTACATTTAAATTATCAGCTTTCATTAAAATTCAAATGCAAATTCTGATTTTAATGGCGGGATAGCATACGCGATAAACAAATAAACGATCATGTTCTACTTTACAACGTATATATTAATAAATGCACTTATATCGCGTTGCCATAGAACGCATGTTTCAAATTTTCATCTCATTATTGACGAATATTTTAGTAACAAATATTTTACTGGCAGATATATTTAAATAGAATTATATGTTTATTTCAATATGGCACAATTACAAGAAACGTTTCAAATAATCTATTTTATATATATTTTGTTAAGAAAGTACGTGCAATATTTTTTTTATAATCTGAGTTTTTTATTTAACTTATTAGGCAAAAGTATATTAGAAAATATATATGCATGACACATATATACAAAATAGACATATATACTATTAGATAAAAAAATAAAGTGTTCTACGAAACTTATGATGTTTACGTCGATTGCACGCTGAATTCGTAATGAATTTTCGTAGAATTGTGAAAAATAGCGGACAATGCTAGAAACTAATTACTTGAAGACTAATATCGACTAATATTTCAAACTCATCGAATATGTGCAAAATATAATAATAAATATTTCTTTCTTGTATTTAATTCAAAAGATCTGTTTATCTCTTTTTCTTAAAAAAGTAAAGTGACATTAAAATAACCATATTCATCTTACAATTAAAAATATATGTAAAATATGACTTTATGTCGCAGAACGTATACGCATTTTGAACTTTGCTTATCTTGTAAATCGGATTTACTCACGCTCTCGGTTCTGAGAGATTCGGCTATCGGGGGAATAGCCGAAATCCAAATATACTTCTTTATTTACTAAAACTTTAGTATAGCAGCTATCAACGCTACATACTACTACGGCGGATTAGTTGAATAGACACTAGGCGAGATCGTAACTAAATTTGGTGGTTTAATAACAATATTCGGGTTCTAAGCTGTAGTTGTTCGGTCGATCAAGCTTAAACCTAATCTGTTACGACCTCAAAATTGTCTCAGATGAATCACTTGTGCTACAAACTTGGTTTGATGATTGTATGTTGCTTTGATACGCTCTAATTACATGTTTGCATAATTCTCTATCAGTTAGTTTCACTTCTCTCCAGAGCTTATATGTCTCCAAAGAAATTTCTATTTTAATATCAATACATCTCTCGTCCTATTTTAGTAAAATATACGAACGTATCTTTCTGCATTAGTCACTAATTTTTTGTCTAAAGATAACGTTTATTGCTACACGAATATTTGCTTCGGATCATAGAAATGCTTTGTTCGCATAGATACGAAGGATCCTCAAAGAGACCACATATACGACCACTTCGTCCAAGGACGAGTCTCGCTCACCTGAAACGCGGCCAAACTCGTCACCTGTTGACCCAGTTGATAGTAACGACAAGTCTCTATTTCTACTCTCTCGCGCATCTACTTTATATGCAAATCGCACATGGAAAAAACATATTTCAGCTACATGGCGACTAGAACAAAATGGCCAAGAAATATGATAAACGTGAACGTAAATTGCTCTCTGTGATGTGTATTATGCGTATATAAGTAAGTATGATAAAAACTAAATACATAAAAGATACATTTTTAGATTACGCCTGAGAAGTATTTTCAAGCTAATTTTCAAGTACCACGATAGAGAGAGAGAGAGAGAGAGAGAGAGAGAGAGAGAGAGAGAGAGAGAGAGAGAGAGAGAGAGAGAGAGAGAGAGAAATTACAGATCTTGTAGCTATCATTTCATAATTAGTCGTAAGAAAAAGCAAGACAATTGTAGAGATAAAGAAGACAAGGCTGCGTCAGAAGATAAGCCATAAATAATGGATTAATTTTAATACGATAACGCATTTTTGTTCCTTTGTTGCACCATCTGTTCGGTGAAAGCACAGTCGCATAGCTAATTCGAGAAAAACGGGGACAGTCGTTGGGACTATTTCGGTGGTTTTCGTTCGCAATGCCATTTAATCGAATGCCGTTAATTACATTAGTGCCATTGGATATTCATTAATTAAGAACAGCCAGGGCAGCGATGTCCATTAACGGTTTTTTCCCCGGAAATCTATTAGAATTGTAAAAAATTATTGGATAATTTAATTCACAATTGCGCCGAACGTCGGCGAATATCGTTCATCTTCATCGTAGAGTCCTTTTTCTCAAATATTGCCGACAACGTGCGTGTCAAAGAGACCATTATATATTCACATAACGTCGTCTCACGTTGAAATTGCGCACTTGGAATGTTTTCACTTGAAAAATGTCACATTACCATAATTTTAGAATGCAGTAATGCATAATATATGCATAAATGTTTCGTACAGTATCTGTTACATTATATTAGCGACAGCTTCAGCAGACATTTGAAACTCGCAAAAATACAATTTTGTCATGAGAAATGCCAATACGCGAAAATATTCAAAAGTGTTTGTCAAGTCTAAATATTTTGTTATTCGAATATATTGCAAATAAAGCTTAAAATTTGCTAGAAAAAGTTTCATTTATTATATATATATAATATATATTATATAACAAGATTTGTTTCTCAATCGACTTGAGTGACAATGTATTTATTGCCTTTCTAATATCCATCTTTAATAGTTTTATAAAAATTAAAAAAATTCAACATAACGTCTTGAGGATTCGAATTTCCGCTTGCATGATAACATCGGAGACTGTTACTGTAACTTTATCCTACATATTGATGCCCGCGCGCGCGCGCGCGAGCTTACGCAAGCCGGTCCTTGGATTCGAGGATAAAATAATATTGCTCCATGCAAATTGGAGCGCGATCCACGGCTGCGGCATCATTCGTAGTCCGGAAGCCAATTCATCGGTCTACAATTCCGGGAGGGTTGCACGCGGTAAACCGCGGCTGCGGGCTGCTTTCAATTGCGGTACGTATAAGCTCCGTGTTAAAATATATAATCATTCGTCTTGCGCGAAG
Source organism: Temnothorax longispinosus (assembly GCF_030848805.1). Lineage (NCBI taxonomy): Eukaryota > Metazoa > Arthropoda > Insecta > Hymenoptera > Formicidae > Temnothorax > Temnothorax longispinosus. Next base: position 9,772,796 of record NC_092369.1, read on the forward strand.
GCTGAACAAATGGTGCGGACGGATGCGGCTGGATCGCATTGACGTGATAAAATTCATTCGGGCCGATTCATCAGCCATTCACGCCATTGGCATCGGTCGCCGGCTGTAATATGCGCGAGGTGTCTTTCGGGTAAAATATTCCTATCTTCTTCAAAAAAAAGATACGAGAGGATGGGGGAAAGAGCGTTAAATCGACGAGGGAAGCGACTTAATCGCGGGGATTCGGAAATCCGATTCAATTATCGTTTAGCGACTGAATATTCGCGGCTGTCTCTGCAAGGATAGTTCCCTCTCTGGGCAAATTAAAATTCAATTATACGTAAATCTGCTGCTTTCGTTCATCTGCCTGAAAAATCACTTTGGATCAGAGGATTATTAAAATCTATACAAAGCCCAAGTCCCCCAAGATCAGTTCCAACACTATTCTCATTCAATTTTTGCAGTTCTTCCTTGTACATACGTTTGGAATCCATTTTTTTTTACGTTTACTTTATTCGTCATTTTTATCCGTCGAAGAACTTATAATTTCAAGTTATAAATTATTGAAAGCATATATGATTACTAATTACTACAAATTAATTTCGAAAGATATCAAATCTCGTAAAAAAAACAGATGCAATAAAAATAGTTGCACTTCATATAATTTCAAACTTTAACTGAATTGAAATTTAAAAGAATTTCAATTTGACATTAAGATATTCAATATTGACTAGTAACTTGTAAGAAGTTGCGTAAGAAAACGGTATTTGATCAAACTTTTGCTAAGAAAAAATCGATTCCAGATTGGTCAAGTATAAAAGAAATACATATTAATTTTGAAAAAACCATTATTATTTTTAACTTCAACGTTATAGTATATAGTAAGCTATTGATTTTAAATATATGTTAATCAATGTGTATATATTACATAAAGTTTCGCGGTTCATGATGGATCTTCACTGCTTTATACTTTTTTTTGTTCGGTTATATAAATTAATAAGAAAAACAAACTAAAATAGTTATTTGAAACGTTATTTGAAACGTTTTACGTTAATCATTTTGTGTATCATAAAAAATAATCTTCCGTTCGGTTATTGACGTAGCACAACATCGATGCTTTCAATTCCGCAGGTATATACATTGTGACGAGCGACCCGATATTTATCAGATTTATCTCATTGTTCGTAAAAAAAAAACAATCGTGACTAAAAATAGCGATGCTGTTAAAGCACTCGTCGATATTTTTATTTCAGTATTTTGTTTATTATCCGTTATACAAGTAGCCAGATAGGACGATACCGCAATCTGAATAAAATACAAACTGATAAAATGTTGCGGAATACTCTTTTTCGATTTGCGTGTAAACGTATTTATGTTTGGGGATCAATGCCGAATAATAGTGTTTCACGTAGGCGGTGAGAACACGGACTACTGTCGAATTAGCGTCTTGGTTGAGATGTCCCTCATAGGAGTATCATTTTCAATCACGCGCCCACACACAGAGTCATTGACTATTGGTATACCTACCTATTAACACACAAATGGTCCCTGTTGTCATCAAGGATGTACTCGGTAATTGTCCATTGTTACAAACATTAGTCCCTTTGGCTATCGCTGGTGACCATATGGATATATTCAATGACCATTGGGCTATCCCGTCAGTCTCTTCACACTGTACAATTATCAAAGGTATCTGGTAGCTAATATGAATGACTTTTGCCCTCTTCTTCTCAAAAAGCGCGTCTCTCTTGTTTACCAAGGAATGATTACACGAACGACAATATATAACGTTTTTCGACATTTTTGGCATTTCTTCTTGGATCGTAAAGAAAGCGGAACAGGAAGAAACGCCCTAGCGACGGGGGCGGAGATCGACATATTCGCGAAAGTACCGGTGTCTGTCGACCGTGACGTATGAGCGCGATTCAGGTTGTCAGTGCCCGTTGGTTTTCGGCGATTTATTCCCAGGAGATCGGCTCCGGCGAATCTCCCCGTCGTTAAACGTGCTCAGGACACGACGAATTATCGCCTCGCGCATAGACATGCACGGGCGCCTTCCTCGAGCTCGCACTTCGGCCGCTTCGACTGCTCGCGAGAGTCAGCGCGGATCGATATTGAAACATATTGGGAACGTATTTACCCCGCTTTGAAGCAAATGGAACATCGTAATAACAAACTCGCGGAAGAAAAAACACTTAGAACGGGGAAACCTTGCGCGCACATTCAATTCGCGTGAAACTTGATTAAACATTTTGATTAAAATATACTATTATGCGATTTTATTGCGTTTACATAATAGATCCGTCGAAACCATCTGCATATAATACTTATTGTAGCATCGCTTATTGAATTTTTTTGAAATATGTAACACATCTCTGCGTATTTAACTAAACAAGTCCCCTCCCTGTTTAACTCTCAAATTCTTTCATTACATAGACATTTATGAGTTTTGATTAAATTATGAAATGTATCAAAAATTCATACGCCTATTGACATTATTGTCTCGCGCTATAAACTGGCGAGTAATCCTATGGCGCGTATAACGTACCGTAAAATCTCCTCATTTGCGAAGTTGCGAGGACGATAAAATTCCCATTATACTTAATAATTGGGCTGTCAGCGCGTCGCACCGTCAACAACTGAATTTGTTTTTCACCGAGACGCGATACATGGAGGGGGGAGTATATATAGCGTTGATTTGCAATTTAGTAACGCGCGCCGCTTTGTATTCGTCCGGCTGGGGTCTGCGTGGTCATTTATTAACTTTTTTTTATCTCCCACGCCCCCACTTAATTTCTCTGTCAGCGGCAGAATGAATAAAGGCGGTGTATATACGAGACAAGGGGAGGGGGCCAGACCTGACCCCAGCATTTTTAAGTACTTGCTAATGAACCGGCGTCGTTAAAAAATTTATTATTTCCCCCGTGGAAGCATTATTCGTTACGATCGATGCAGTTCGATAAACGAAGCGCGTTCCAGCGTTCTATTCGAGAAACATATTGACATTTGCCTTCCACGCACATAGGAATCGCCTCGGGAAAATGTCCAGTATATATTTTAGATAAAATGGAAATAAAATCAAAGGTCCATATTTGTAACCTTCATGCAACAAAAAAAAAACAACTCTTTCTAGGTATATATAACATCCATTTTTCCATTTTTGTTTCGATCGGCTTTATATATACATGTCTCCATTAAATTCGTTTGTATATTACTCAATAAATTCAAACACGCGGCAATTATATGACGGACCTGACCGCACTATTATATGAAATTAAAACATTTTCACGTTGATATCTGACCAAACATTTGTATCAGCTTAGCAAATATTGATGATTGAGGTATTATTTAAAAACAAAATAGTTGTCAATATAAATTAATTAGAAAGATTCTTATACTAAACGACTATATTTTACATATTGCAAATGTGGAAACGCATATATTATATAATTGCTATATTATATAATTAATTTTATAAAACAAGTTAAAAATAGATATTAAGGAAATATAACATGTAAAAATGATGCTTGTCAATAATGTATCAAAGATTAATATCGCTGAGTAATTATGTTAGATAATAAAATCGATCGATGTTTTTAAATCAGCGTCACTTTTCAATGATGACGATAATAATAATAATAAAAAAATGGATAAGGATTTATGGCTATTTTTTATTACTTTACGTTTAGCGTCCTTTGACATTTTAGAAATTCTTTATGATGAGTTTTTTAACTTTGTGCTGTAAAATATTCCTATTAAAATACTCGCTACGTAACATGTTCATTAATAATATTAAATTACAATTGTGCTCGGCACATTTATGTATAGTAGAATATATTATATATAGTGGGATTAAATTCTTCCTATATTCTTCTGTAAGTTGTAAAAAGAGATTACTAGAATTCTCTGTTTAAATAATATTTCCCTTTACAATTTTGCTCGATAGAAATATACGTTCTAAAAGAGACATTGAAATAACGTAAAATAATTGATATCCGCTGAAAAAATTACTCGTTATAAAAAGATTTGCATTGCTCTAACTGCTAAAACATCTTCCATCGCGAATTTCATCAGTTATAAAGTATCGTTAAAGCGCCGGATTAAATTCTCCGCGCAGTCCATTCGACATAAATCCGACCGCCAATTAGTATACGTCTTGAAATAACAGCATGTAAAATTTTTCATATAACTCGTTACGGGAAAATCTGAATATGACGGCGGACGGGGAAACTCGAGGAGTTATTAGAGCGTGCAGGTATGCAAGTCAGAGAAGTCGTGGAATTAATTAAACGACACTATGAAGCTATCTTTGCAATCGTAGCTGAATAACCGGAATTCCTGGGATATTTCGGAAGCGAAGGATACGGCAGGATCGAATGATAGAGAGCGCGGAAATATTCTCGTAGCACGCAACGAGACGCAGGTGCATCGCGGACGGCATAATGCACTGCGTAGCTGACTTCCGTTTTGTTTTGTGCACTCAGAAATATATCCTCCAGGTACATATATCAGTTATGTAACCCGGTTATGCATGTATGCGATAATACGATGAATATGAGGCATGAGGAAGTTCGCGAATATACACGCTATTCGAAACATCCCATTTTTTGACGTTTTGCCAAACCATTCCTCACTGTGTTATATCATTCTAAAGTTTTTCAAGCTTGTCGTTCTTTAAATATATGAATAAAAATTGGCTAAAGCTGATGCGATCATTTTAATGCTTCATCAATCATTTTAATAGTATTTTTAAAACGAAAAAGTATAAACAACTTTAATACATCGTCTTCGTATATTATAAAATCAAAATGTTCCTATGCCATTATTTAATGAATGACGAATTGTTATAAATTTGAAGTCGATTATTGCTTAGCAAAAATTTGTACAAAAGCGTTTCTTATTTTTTGTGCAATGTCACTTTTCGATATTAAATATTTTCGCTCAGAGTGGAAGCAAGAATTAGATATTTATAGAAAATATAAATTTGTCATTTATAAAAACACTGTATAAGCAGTAATATAAAAAAAGCGATTTAATAAAATCGTATTTCCCTCAAAAATCTGTATAAATTTTATTATCTTTCTTTCCTTTATGCGTGTTTAAGAAAACAAAATAATATTTATTCATGAATACATAACGAATATAATTTTCTGCGTGAAATTTAGTTACTTAAAATTTTGCCACTTAAAATGTTATTTTTTTTTTTTTCTAAAAAATTCGAGACTAGCGAATGAGAAAAACCGGAGATGTAATCCGCTCATGAACGATACTATGTTTCGCGCCACAAATTCCAAGCGAAGCGGAGAGCAGCTGCACATTATAAATATAGTCTGCGTGGTGAGAACTGATGGAAACCGTGACCTCTATTATGTATAACATGTCTTCCGTATGTCGAAAAAGTGCGCAAAACACAAGTGGTATGCAGGCGGTAAGGGATCTCGCGCGGGACACATATAGTGGAAGTAGTAGATAGATGCGCGTATGGGCAGACGCGAGGCGTCCTCGCCGAGACGACAAGTATACTACATTCGCCGTAGTGGATCAACTTCCGGCTTTCAATAAACTTGCATTGCGCGACCCATTCAAAGCAAACCATGTATGAGAGTACACCATTTCCTGTATCCTATTTTCGAGTTTACCAAGGCATACGGCAGTTGCAAGCTATCGTACTCTGCCGACCAGCGAGATATGTCGCCGGGAAAATTAAAAGCTGCAACTCGTGTGTACTTAAAAAGTACTTTAAAATAATGGCCACCTCGCGGCATGCACATAACTAAGCGGATTATTCAAGAGCCCCAGCCTACTTCTGGATATTGCGGGACTGTATTTTTAGCCTGAGAGAAGGGAATGAATTACTAGAGTTGGCGCAAACAAATATTAAATTAGCGAGATATATTACGTAGGACAACATTGTATAAACGCAGGTATTTATCACTGATATAAAATAGTAAAAATTCTTCCAGCTGGGTTCGATAAAAAATTGTTATCATCACACAAAGTACGAAAGTACGATGTTCAACAGATTAACATGTCGTAAAAGATAGTGTAATAAACTTAAATTATTTCAGTTCATGGATTAAAATACCGCTTATATTGGAGAAAATAAACTGTTGAAAGATGAAGAATTCAATAATGCCGATAACGACTTCTCTCTTTAAAATATTGCATATATTTCACGGCAATACAGTGATAATAGTACCAGTAGTAAATGCCTTCTTGTTTAAATGCCACGGCAGCTACTACTGCTGAACATAAAATGTTACGTCGTTGAATAAAGTTGCTGGAATTTATGTTGTTTGTAAATTTTTATAGCTGAAACAAAAAATGTGTAACAGTGGGGTATATAAAGATATCATTCTCGGAGAGAATACTATATTTAAAACAATGCGTTAAAGTAATTAAAAATACTATTGTCTCATAAAAAGACTAATAAATCGGTGCTAACATTAATCTTCTCCGTCGATGCTGTTGTATATTTGTTAAGAAATATTAAAAAATGATTTAATCATCTTAAATACATCTCTATTTTAATTATTTTCGTTTATTATCATGACTAAACGGAAAATATATCTAGACTGTTTTTTGCTTAAAAAACGCAATTGCTTGAAATAGAAAAATTACTAAAAAAAAAAGAACCTCAAAGAAAATTTTCAGAAAATTAAAAATTAATATAAAATAATAAAGGAGGTATAAATAGATCTAACATTAAATATATAACAAAGGCAAATAATCTGACTTATCAAGGATTAATTAATTAAATTAATGATTTCATTAGTTTACAGTTAATGCACTCAATATTGGCTGGTAGGTGTTGTTGCAAAGTGGTGATGTGCGTCAACGAATTTAAAACATAAATATAGAAAGTTACGACGCCAGCGTAAATATAGAGTTATAGAGGAAAGGCCACTAGTGCGTCTATCTCGCGATGATTACTGAAACTGCAAACTGCATTGTAACTCGAAATTACAATCAATTCACTCTAATAATATCCCAGTGATACGCGTAATTAGAACCTGGAAATAATGTAAAATGCATTACCAATTCAATAAACGAACTTGTTACTAGCACAGCGAATAACGTTTCTCTTTCGGACTACGTGGAGCTGGATCCATGTTCGATATTAATTAGTTCAGCAACGTAGAGGCCGGATTGTGTATGAGAAAAAATTTGAATTGAATGAACCTGGAGACATAATTTTACAAGTCGCGGATTTGTTTGTCCGATAATAATTAATGTTCACAGAGCGTGTTTTCATCTGTCAACATTTTTAAAATTATATCAGAGAAATATGTGAAAGCGCTATTTTATTCCTCAGTAACTAGTATATTACAATTTTTAAAAAACTAATAGACAAAATAAGTCAATTGGCCGCGTAATCTTAAACTGAGAATTGTAGTCACTGATATATTAACTTGTAAGATTAATTATGATACAATGCAATCAATATGTAATCGCAATTAAATGACAATACGCTGCTCTGTATTCATATGTCGTTAATTTCGTACTGCTGTATATGTTAAAAAAATCGATACATTTCGAATTGTCACTCTGATATAGAATTGCGTTCAATTTCATTTTTTTCATCGAGCGCTAGATATGTGGGTCCGTTGCACCGTTCAAGTTTCGTCGCCATCGATTTTGTTCGTGACCTTAACGACTTAACCAATTAGATGAAACTTTGTCCATGTATTTACCGTGACAACAGAACTTTTCTATTCTCGCCGACAGCGAGAAACTTCCTCGTGGGCACTGCTAGTTTTTTCGTCGCGGGAGTCACCGAAACAATCATACGATGTACGAAATTGCAAGCGCGGACAAGTTGCTGTGCAAGTATTTAAGTTACGAAGCAACGGAATGGTAGAAGAGGCTTGGCATTACCTGCAAATTTCGCTCTCAAACGACGTCTGTGTGTTTTAAAATCACGATAACTCTTTTTTCCGCAATTTTCACCGCGTATAGGGAACTGCGGGAGATGTAAGAAACCGTCATTCTTAGATTATCTCTCTTGAAAGTTGGAAAGTTCGACCTGCACGATTCAATATTTGATATATCTATCTCCGTACACAATTATACGTTGTGATGTTGGCGGAAACACTGAATAGCGCCGTCACGCATTTCTGAATTTGAAAAGTTAAATATCTTTATAATTTGCACTACTGCTCAACGTTAACGCTAGATTTTATAATAGTAACTCAATATTATACTTGCCAACTAGAGTCTTTCAAAGTAGAAATGCAAACTGAAATTGCATAAAATTTATTGATAACTTTTAACAAGGATGTAAAAAAACAAAGCATTCCTGTACTCCCTGTGATATACGCCAAAGTCTCTCGCAAATAATTAATCTCTTAAGACAAACGTTTAACGTGATATTAATAGATATATTGTTGTACAAAATGGCAATATCAATTTTATATTAATTAATTTCTGCTGCTTATTGGATTCTTTACACTTCATTCGTTTATCCCCTTGTATGAAAATCCATGATTAACCTCGTTATATTATTTCACAATCCACGTATTTCCAGTTGCGTAATTTTATTCAAGGCACGTTTTACGCAGAATTTGTTGAACTATAGAATTGTAACGGATATAATGAATTTTTATAAAACACCCTTTTTGTAACATGCAACCTTACAAAAATAAATACAATGCAAACGTGTATATTGCAGAGGGGTATTAAAATAAATACAGAACTCAATTATCTATGAATAATTGCAATTGAGTTGCTTATCTCTGTGTGATTCAATTATTTATCTATATAAATAAACTGACATATTTACGCATACATATCTAGCCTTATATATAAAAATTCTTTTCTCACGTCACGGATTGCATTAAAATTCAATGCTATCATTCGACTGTTATCACGATATAAACGATAAAGGAGCGAAAAAATAAATCACCAGTCGCCGAAAGCAACGAATAATCTCCGCAAAATTTATGCGTGGAATGGTGCAAACGACAAGACAATTCTTTAAATCATCTCGCGCGCGTGCCCTCCGACGTTAACATACGGCCGGCATACATATCCCGCCATAAATCTGAAAACAATTCTCCATATCCCAGATTTTGTTTAATATTCAACGCCGTGCGAGGATCAGTCACTCAGCGACTTCGGTCGCGAGACGTATATATACGCGATTGCGCGAAATAGACGCACTCGCGAAATTATGCAAATGATAACAGGGGGTAGGATGAATGGTGGAGGCGGCATGAAGAACGAGCGCGCAATGGGTACAACGCGGTTAGAAGATGCGAAAGTTATGAGAGCTCGTTCTCGTTGTCATTTAGATTCACGCGAGACTAATGGATACCCCCTTGGATTCGCTTAATGGCGAACAATTATATAAAAGGAGCCGAAGTGAGAGAATGGGAAGCGAAAACGCGTGCACGAAGAAAGAGGACAACGAGGCGCGACGCAAAAAGCCGGATCGTAGGTGAATATACATTGTCTTAAATTCTTGCGCCGCCATTCCGGTCGAAAATTATAGTAATGCCAGTTTCGTTGCCAAAGAAAATCGCCGAAGTATACTAGAACACTTCATCACGCGAGAGACTATTTTTCCGAGCGATCGTCAAGCGTACGGCGCCTGCTGCAATTTTTCGCGAAACTTACCTACGTTTATGAAAGATTTTTAATCGAGCTAAAAAGTTAAGATTCACGTGTTTACGATGCAGATGTCTTTTTTTTGTCTTGGAAATCAATGAACCAAATTATTTTTTGAAAAGCGTAATCCGCTTTATCGGGGCTTATTGCAGAAAAAGACTCAGTCGTTAAAGGCCATTGCTTTAATCACGCTATTCCTGTTTCTAGCAATTGCAACTGTTTACTGGTATAGTAATAAAGTCTATAATAAAAGCCACTATATAAGCAATGTAAGCTGTAGTAATGAAAACAAAATAGCTAAAATCAAGATATTTTACCATCACTTTATGTGCAATAAAAAAATAATTATAAATAACATAATACCTGAATTTACCTTGTAATCAATATTTAATAATTTATTAGATTTGTTTCAAAAATAATAAAATTAAAAATTAAATATATGTTTCGTTCCATATATCATGTTTGCAATATTAACAAAAGCGACATTTGGAGACATTTGGAATTAAAATCCCGCGTTAAGCTCAAGATTTAAAAATTTTAATATTTTCTATATTTTTGAAAACAAATCTTTCTTTTATTTGATCTAAATATTCTAAATGAAATGTCTCTTTCATCTAAATAAGTTATTTCGATAAAGTAAACACATACATACACCCAGAACTTTCACAAAAAAATCTGTGTGCACTTTTTCCGACTTATCGTTAAAAAATAACATTTCAGTGATTCTCTTCATTCGTTGTAAAGTGCCGATCGTGAGCGTATAAGTATAAGAAATTATAAGGTATTTGAACATTTTTTAGAATTTGACAGTAAAACTTTCATGACACTCGTTGATGCGTGTAAGTGTGTCCATTCTAGGCATTCACTATACGCATAGGTTAATTAACTGGCGAATGCAAAGACTGGATTTAATAGCAATTTATGGAATAAATTGCTATTAATTCCAGTTTAATGATGTCGTTGCGCGAGATAGAGTCTGCTCAGTCAGGACCGTCATGATTGTACATTATACCGATGTTGTGGTAATTCCACTTTAGCACGCGCTTTTACGTTAGAGCCAGCTCAGTTGTTGAAACTCTAGCTTGGAGTAAACCGCATTAACACAGAACGAAAGATCGCAGTTAGTATCAGTTATAGTTGAAAACAAAGTCCACTTTAATGGTTTCTGAAACATCCAAATAAGCTTCTATGACCCGCACTGACGATATTTTGAGTGATATTACAGCAAAAAACTGACAAATTTAATATTCAAGATTTTGTATAAAAATCATATTTTATGGGTATCTTATCGTTAGAACAGAAATTAAAGATTTTGAGTATATAACTTCTTTCGCTTCAATGGATATAATTCCAAGTGTGTTATTGAATATAATTAAAAAAGCATTTAAAAAAATATTCGTGAAACGATTTTATGATTTATCAATATGAAAATGATATTCACGATATATCGACTCACTTTTGTACGGTTAATAGATGATATTTAGAAAGCCTTACTGATCCTTGAGATTAAATTTCGCGACAGTATATTCCGTAGTGAATAATTGAAGAGCTTTAAAGTTATTAGCTATAAAGGACTAACAGTGCACTCAGAAACCAATTCAAGAGAGCACAATGCTTTGAGAGCCTTCGCGAACATATTAATGAGAAATATAAACTTCTGTGTTTATTAACAACGCGCGTTGTAAGCACACCAATGTAATCTTGTTTAATTAAATTGATTAGAACAAAATATCTTCTTTTGTTGACAGAATTATTATAAGTTACCGTAGACATAATAATATTAAACATTAACAACTAATATTAATAATTGTATATAATATCGAATCATTAAATGAATAATAGTTAACTAGAAATAATACGTACTGATTATTAGTAATCAATATCAATTGTATTTATAATGATTGTAAAGAGCATTCTCTCTTTAAATACGTGTATTACTCGGTATATTGAAGCTTTAGTATATATCATGTATAATATTTAAATGATATATACAGCAAAAGAACTATTTATAGATATTTTATTTTAAATAATTTTTTTTAATTTAATATACAGCTGTCTAAAAACGTTCTTGCAATTTAAAATAATATCTTATGAAAACTTCCATTAAAAAATCGAATTTAAAAAGAACTTTAATCTCATAATCGAATTCTGTACGCGAATTCGTTAGCTGTGGAATTATGTTTCAACGTGTAACTCTCTCTCTTTTATGTAACAAAATCAAGTTAACATTCGCGATAGATAAAAAAGTTCAATTTAACTTTCTCCCCTTCAGCGGTTCTATCAGAGATACGTCTTGCACATCCGCATGTTCGTGGAAAGCTTTCAAACATTAGGGGCGCGGCATTGATAGCCAACGGAGATATCCCTCGATAAGAATGCATTAAACTTGCCAGAAATCTCGCAATGCAGCCATAGTTGATTTCTCAGATTCTCTTATATAAAGGTATCTAAAGCGATGGTCGGATGGAACATTTAAGATTGGAGATTTAATTAAATGAACGTGAATACGTGCAACTAGCTAACTACGGAGAAACGGTAGCTCAAAACACGAACTTCTTCAATGCATGCTATCAACAATTTTAATTTAGTAATTTAGTAAATCGAGTGCTCTCAGTTTAGACTTTTGAATAAAACAATCTTCACGTAGAGAGAATAAAATAAACAATTCTGATTAAAACAATTATGACACAAATTATAATGATGTTGAACTACGAAATCTTCTTGTGTTCAATATGGATAATTCAATAGAAAGTAAAATGAAACCAGAACGCTATTAGCGCATGCAACTTCGTTCCAATAACAAGAACTTAATATGTTTCATTTTTCAGTCGCAATAACTAAAAAAAATAATTCTTTCTAATTGCAATTCTTTCGTATTAAAGCCACGACAATTGCTTTACAATAAACTGTATTACTATAACAAAAATGAAATAGGCTGAAAAAATGGTTATTTCAGAAATGTATACATAGAAAATAAGATCACGTACAAAATAGTAATGGCTGAATGGAAAAGCGATCGGTTTGTTGCGTTTAAAACACGCCTGATGCATTCAGAAATTGTTTGGCAGACAAAAAAGGGAAAAAATAAAAAGCCTCGATAGAAAAAGTAAATTGAAGGTTGCACAATGCAATTTTTGAAAGAATTTTAGCCGACACTGATTACCACCATAGCGCACGTGTTAATAACTGCTCGTGTGGCCGTTAGCGGAGATTGCCTGCATTGCGGAAAAATTGAAATGCGTTCGTTCGTATTATCTTACAGATTCATCGGGACGATTGAGCAAGCATATCTGGTCTGTGCGCAGGGAGCGAATTATTTTCAAGCCATTTGTTAAACGGCTGTTTGACAAAAACGATATCAGGGCGATATATATACGGGAAGTGCCCGGATACACCGCTATGATACTGCCGTGTGTGCGCGCGGAGTGCAAAACGGAGAAAGAGGAAGAGAATTGTCGCAATGGTGAAAAGGGACTTCATAGCGCTATCATTGATATTTAACGATCTAAATTCAGGACCGGGTAAATGGCGAAGCTTTCGCGCGGTCAAACGAGCTTTCAATAACCTCTCACAGTACCATCAGCTTTTGCTTACACAAGCCGTCGTTTTATATTAATTTTATTAAATGCAGTTTCTCTCTATATTAATGTCGCCCAAAAATTTGTTTGAAAATATATACATATAACACGTTAATTACATTGTTTTTGAATTAATTCATAGTAAGCACAATGAAATAAACAAATGTGATTTGAAGTTGTCGAGAAAACATGTTATTTTATACGCAAAAATATATATTGTAAAATAATAAAAATATATTCATATATGATATAAATATATATTTCTATATATTTATAATAATAAGAATACATTTCTTATTTTCATTACGTAACGTAAGCGAGAAATCTTTTTGAGAAAAAAAAATAAAAGAAGATAAAAGAAGCTTCTTTAAACTTATTCTACAGCTTTTATAAAAATTAGATTATGGATAATCTTTATAATACTTTCACGTAAAACTTTCTCAAGTCTCTACCGTTATGTGATAATGATAAGACTGCTTTACAGAATTATATAACACAGGGAGTTTTAAACACCTATTTTAAAAAAGCACTAAAAATGAATATTGCAGTTGTCACTTTTTCTCGTTTTTATAATCAAACTTTACAGCAAACGCGCCTCCAAGGAGATATCATTAAATATGCGACAACGAGATTCTGTACGAAATAACTTGAGTAAATATACATATATATATACATATATATGAGTAAATATACATATGTATATACGTGTATAAGAGTGCAATGCGCAACAAGATTAATATTCTCCTCAAAAATACATATCACAAAATACACGCACGATAAAAAATATTTCACGAAAAAAAAAAGTTTAATAGCTCGTACCGTAAGTTTCTTACAATTTTATCTCTTTATCTTTAGTAGTTATTTATGATAATTTGTATATATAATTAAATATATAATTTAAATAATAATAATTACAAATTTAAATTATAATATAATATCATTACGCGATTATACGTGTTGATTTGTCAAATCTTATAAATTCTTTTCTTATCATGCTCCGATTTCCGCGTAAAATGACGAAGTAAACACATCAAATCAAAATCCACTATTAATAAATCCACAATTAAACTCACGTAGCATAGCATCACGCTGGTCAATTGAAATTTAAAAGTTTCTAGATGTAATATGGACCAGAGAAATATTTTATCCACACTCGGTTTATTCCCGTTTAAATTTCGAGATATTTCATCGGTTCTCTCCGATTTCTTGACAGACGTCGTATGCCGGAAGTCATTAGAACAATGTTAATTAAGCGAAATTGAATCTTATGCTTGTGTAACCGAACTGTCAGAGGAGCTTGGACATCGGCACGGCACCGAACGTGCAGACGGTTCGCCGAGTACTGACTGTGCCGCGCTCCGCCGAGCTGTTCGGCTTCCCGCCAATCCCCTGCCACTCGATGCGACTTCGCCCACCGCGAATGCATCCCTATCTTATGAGGAAAAAGGTAATTCACTGCAAAACGAGACACCGCATTATCACACGGAATGGTACCTCGGCATCCAATGAAGAAGAACGGTCGCATAATTCCGTCGTACATTCTGCTTTACGATGAATATAAAAATGTCACGTAGCATAAATGTGAATTCAAATTCATTGTCAATCTTTTCGATACTGTCGAAAGAAATATGACATTGATTACGTTATAATAATTATTAAAAAAAAAATAAGATCGGATAATTATACACAGAAATTTAAATTTGAGTTATTTGAACTTAGTTTCTATCGTAATATGAATTCTTTTCCTTACAATTAGCTTCGGAAATAAGTTTTGTAATATTGATAAGTATTAAAAACATTCAAAACTCTTGATTACTAAAATATTACAGCGAAATGACATAAAGAAAATGTCGACGATTATAATATACAGGTATCACAGCAGGTATATATTATATATTATAACAATGTGTATTCTCTCTCTATTATTGCCAAATTAAATATTGCATGCGCTTATCGTATAAACAGTGTAATAATCTTGAAATTTTTATAAAATATGTATATTGAGACAAATAATAGTCGCATAAAACGATTTTTACAGTTTTTACAAGCTACATTCAAGCCTTTATTGAGTTTTCACAAATAGGCAAATAGAAGCAGATATTTAATATGAGTTTGATATTAAAATAACATCGAGCAGTAATTCTCTGAATAAAAGATGTTCTATACAAACTTCTGACATAATTCCGATACAGTAAAAAGCACATTTTCCACAAAACGGTCTTCTACCTCCTTATATGAAGTAAAAGTCTTTAATGTCTAGGCTCTCGGGTAAGCTTTTATGCCGGCCGGTATTTTACCGTACTTAGCTGTGTCTCTCATCTTATACCAATTCTTTGCTCAAAATTGATTACTTTTATTCGATTACCTGCGCCTTGCATACCAGATGTCTTTGCGAGGCATTAAATTGCACAGCGTTAGTCGCCGCTTGTCGCATGCATTTTAAATGCTGACACAAGACTCTTTTCGCAAAACTCAAGTGTCGGCGGCTTTCGAAACTTACGATGTGTGGCACGTTAAATGGCAGAACGAAGTAATGAATCTTCTTAAGGCTTCTAAGTACATTAGAAGAAGAAAGGACGACATTCGGGAGCGATGGATGATGACATACGACAGAAAATTCTAAAGCGAGAAATTCGTTGAGAATCGGTTTTCCGAACAGGAAGCACGTATTATATCATTGCGTAAAACAAAACATCTAAATACGTATAAAATTTTAAAATTATGGATATATCTATAATTACGATTTTAAAGCTGAATCGGTAATAAATATTGCTCAGAATCAATTCCTGATAGCAAGAGTAATTTTCCCACAAATATAGATCATCTGCGACTTTTCTAAAATATTTGCATCTGTCATATTTAAACTATATTCTAAGATGCTTGTAAATAATTAATCACCGTTAAATCGTCGCACATTAATTCCATCAAGATACAGTTGTACTAATTGAACGTCTTAGATGCGAAGTGTTGTATATTTACTTACGTAATCTAACATCGAATAAACTTTCCAAACGCATCCGATCGTGTATATCCAGAATATATGGTATCTTGACTTCCATCAACGATTACGGTTGAGTTAATGCAGTACTAGTATACGTGGCATATACGAATTAGCTCAATCGGATGTTATAGATTTAATTCCGGTTCAGGAAACATGTAACGAACTGTGCTAAAATAAATTTGATTACCGTTTTCCTTTTCCATTGCTATCGCTTTGTATCTATTTTTAATCAAAATTCCAAACAAAAGTTGCATAAACCTTTACGTCTGTAATATTGATATAAAAATCTTTATATCTATCAATTCGTTTAAACTAAAAATTATATTAAACTATAAACAAGAAAACTATTTTTTTATTATTTTAAATTGCGTTTCACAATTTTACTTCAGAAAAATATATGTTTATAATTGCGATGTTTATCCATGATGAAAATTTTTAATAAACGAAATATGAACATAAACGTTATGACTTAAGATTGTAATTTAATTGTAATATATAAGTGAGCGGCAAAAGAGTGTAATTATTATTCCATCTAAAAATTATTATAAAATAATTAAAAAAATAGAGCTGCATAAATATGTGAACAGTTGTTCATTACTGTTTATTAAATAGTCTTATATCTGCAATTTGCGCAGCTTCTTTTAATTAATATTTTTTATAATAATATCACCAAAAATATTTTTAATTTTATGTAATTACTGTCTTTATTATAAACAATGTCATTTGTGTGTTTATGCATCTTCTTTAATTACTATTTTCGTAATTAATTTCTTATAGACTACGGTTCCATATAATACCCGGTAATCTAAAAAGAGTGATTAAACATGGCGCGCATACCGGATTTATTAAAAATTTAATATACACCGCAACCCCTAGACGCGCTTACAGCTTTTTAACAGTCATGTAATTAAGGGACGAGTAACGAATTTCCATCGACTTGACGAAGCACTTTCGCTCGATACTTCATTTCTGCCTCGCTTTGCATTATAAGATTGCTCTTTAACCCGTGCACAAGCGTACGTTTCGTGCTGCAATTAAGATGAGTTTCAGAAGGTGGGTAAGCGATATTCCTTCGGGCGATACTTGTAACCGGAGAGTTTCCGGCCCTTAGAGATTGACTGTTCTATCTTCGAACTTCGAACTTCCATACGTCAAGCGTAGGTAGATACCTATTTGCGAAATTAGTCAAAAGGAAATTCTATGTATGGCAATTCATAAACATCATGAAATACGCGAAAATAATTGTGTATTAATATTTGCATTTAGCATATCCAAAATATTAAAGCAAAGAGGCCATGTATAAATTTAAATAACGAAAAAAATTATATAAAATTATATTATAAATAAACAATTTTAGAATTCAGATTGTATATATTATAATTAAATAATAAAGCTAACTGACATTTTGATATTTTGTTCATTAAGAATTATTTTATAATTCAGGTAAATACTTTACTACAAAATATAAAGTAACACACATCTTAATTTCTTACGTTAATTCCTTATTCACCTATTGAATCGTCTTATCCTGTATCTTGAAAGTCCCACAAGTTTCTACTAAAAAAAACAGGGAGTTGTTATTTCAATCGCGATTTTAAAGTACGACGAACTGCGCAATATGTAACTGCAATTTTCCAAGTTTTATACATATGGTAAATTAAACGTTCCACAATTAATTAGATTCCTTGCGTAACCGCATATAATGTATGATATGGTATGCTGCGTGCTGCTTCGCGTTGTTGTTACAAGCCATAGCGGCAAGATTTTCGAGTAACAGCTTCAGTCAAGAGTTTCGCGCGATCCCCGGGGCATGAATCTGTTACGTGAGGCACCGATTGCTTCAAGGAATTTATAACAAGGATAAACACTCTTCGCTGTTTCTTCGGGACACGTGCATGTTATTCAAAAATCGCGATACGCGAAATATTCAGGGGTCATGAGTCAAGCAGCAATTCGCCATCGACGAAACGATTTGCGGCGCGACTTGTGGTGCACTTTGTTTTCCGCATTGACAATCGTATCTTCCGTGTGCATGCACACAACGACTTTCTTTGTGACCGCGTGTACAAGCAGTCGGTCGGTAGGTCATCGCATGGAAACGCGACCATCGCGAATTTCGTGTTTCGCAGAAACCGCGCAGAGTGGGCGCGGATTTGTTACTCCAACAGCAACCTCAATAGCACGCGGAACACACATATCCTGCATCACACGTAAACATCCCGCATTGTCGCCGCGTGACATCCGATGTGTACACGCCCGCCTGCGTTCCGCTCTTGTTCGAAAAAGGTTATTCACGATATGAGTGGCCGAGATGAAATATTTCGACAGAGACGCACGTATATATTTGATTACTGCCAGATCGCCCTCACTACGCTTCGTTTAACTCCGTTATAGTATCCCCAAGTTAATTGAACACATTACTTGAGAACGTATCCAGACGCAGCACTTTCCAATATCAGAGCGCAATTTTCTCTCACCTTATTAACTGGTGAACTTAAATTTCTAATTATCTTTATTTCCCTCTCACGATTTTATTCTTTTGGAAAAAGAAGCTGGCGATTTTAAGTTATTGCAATCTCAAGGATGTCTCGGACAGAAAAACACAAGTTAAACAAAAAGAAATTTTCATTGCAAAGAAAGCATGATATCCCGCGACCATTTTAGTCAAATGAGAAAACACTAAAGTCCATTGCAATATTTCCATAGTTGAATGTTTTATATTTTCCAAGATAAATTTTAAAAAATAATAAAACAGCATACCGATATAAAATGCGCTAATCTATTTTCACGCGGAGAAAATGATGCATGATTCAATTTATCGCGTGCTAAACGTATGCTAATAGTATCTATATCCGATAGCGACAGCAACAGATGTGTGACATGGATTTTCGGATAAAGTTTCGCAAGAAGTAGAAGTAAAATTTTTAATCGTAGGAAAACATCGCATCGTAATATTTTTGCTGCAATAGTGCGGTATCGAGTTACATTTAAGTTGAGTCGATTGTATCGATTCTCCTCGCACATAAATGCAAAGCCCACAAGCTTTCGTGGACCTTTGCGCGTATAATGGTGCTTTAAAGGCAGGCGTTACCATCACTTGCGTCTGATAAAAGACGCTTATTATTACTTGCGGCTTCCATAATTCTGCTGTCAACTCTGCATAGAACTGTGCACATTAACCTATCGACCTCGAAACTTTTTTAACAATTTACCATTTAATAGAACAATACAAAAATTATATTAAATAATATATTAAATTAAATAACTATATATGTTTAACGTATGTATGAAATAATAGATATATATAGATATTTCAGAAAGATATTGGTTATACTATTTTAAATCGCTTAGAGAATGGCGATAAATGGTTACAGTCGCTACAAACTTTGCAAGACACGAGTGTAATAAGAAGGTGGATAAGTTTACAACACTTTTCTTTTATATCAGTAATGGTGCTGTGCACACCTGTGCCGCATGCTGTTCGACGCAAGAATGCGACCGTTAAACGCGATGTCTCTTTTCTATTATGAACATATTATACCACATATTGAGATTTTAACTTACATTAAGGAAACGATCTAAACAGAAGCTCGAAGTACTGCTTAATATTCTACTTGTATTCAAGCAACATGCATATTACATGATAACCTGATGACGGCAGTAATAACAATAATTTGATAGTAATTTGTCAGCGATTTACATAATTGGCCAAATAGGAAGATGGAAATTAGTTCATTATAACTCACTGTGTACGTACGAAATTTTGTAATTGTTTCAAAAGAGAATTACTTTATATTGCATTTAATATCAAATTCTTTTGTTGTTATACTTAGTTTTTCGCAATATTTATTTTTAATCGGAAATTATACACAAAATGTGTATCAATTATTATTTGATTTTTTAATTACTTTAATTATTTAATTCTGAACAAGAATGATTGTTACTAATAAAACAATACGCGATATATGATAATCAACTATATATCAAATTAAATTCCTGCGAAAATCTGTTTGAAATTAATTAAAGAATAAAATTTCTCCGTTCTTGGACAATTCGTCAAAAGCTTTAAATTTCCAATCTCAAATAACTTCATAATTAAATTGTCGTTAACTCAGCGTTATTAGTCGGGATGAAAAATCATCTCGTGAATAATTCAAACTTCTTGCCACCGGATCTGCTTTAGTGCGTCCAACCTTTGTGTGTTCCCTATTATAGTTATTCTGTGCCCGTAGCTATGGTCGCTTTGTTTTTGAATTCTCTTTCTTTGTATACTATCTTGCGTGACATAATAATATTATTTCGACACAAAAGTCGCAATATTCTAAAGTTACGAAAGGCACTAAAGATGAAAAAACAATAAGTTAAATGTAATTTAATAATAATTAGAAACACATCTATATTTCATCATCTATCAATATTTTTAATCTTTTTTGACAAACGGTATATGGTTCCTATTTATTATAATTGTTCATATTTGTTATTAATTAAACAATTTTACGCAATTATTATCCAGCGATTTATACAGGCGATCTGACCTATTTCAAAATCGAGGTTACGAGTTTTTATGCCATCTTTTACGTGACATTGTAATTACGACGGTGGCACTGATTAAGCACTTTATCTATATCGCCAACGACAAATATTCGGGATTGCGATTGCATGGACGATATTCAGACCGCGGGTGGTCGAGGAAGAAATAAAATTCATTCGTCGCTCCAGTTGCAGTCTGAAATTGCTTGACCTAAGGAAGTATCGTTTGTGTGTATGCAGATAAAAGTATTATCAAATGTACGAGAATATAGTATAGCAGACCAAATTGAAATCGTAGTCTTTAAATGACATGGTTGAGAGATTATAAATGTTCTGCAGTTATCTGATATATCAGAAAATGTATATAAATATTGCATTTACAATAATTTAAGATCAAGCGTACGTTTAATAGAATTGGCAGCGTCGACGTCTTTCTGAGAAGAATCTTTTCTTTAACCACATTTTTAAATGCAGCCAAAATACAACTATGACAAAGCTAAGTTAAATTGCTAGATCTGTTTGTTCTCGTCTTCAATTAAAATTGTATATATCGAATTTATTTGTGTGTTCTTAAAATTTGCATATAAATGTAAAAATCAATAAAGTTCAGAGAATAATTGTAGATTTTCTTCTCAGAAAAAGAGGCAAAGCAATTGTCTAACAAGACAATTAAAATGACATGATTCTCGTTAAATGATATTCGATATTCCTCTCTGCTTATCAGAATTAAATATTTTTATCTTAAATATTGTTCGTCGGGTAAGAAACGATCGCTAGTGCCGATAAATCTAAGCTGACGGAGACGTGCATCCACGAACGGTTGGGTCGGTAAATGCAAACCGACGTCGCTGAATCGTAGTCGCGAGCTGGAGGCAAGTTTTCCCGAGGGCATTGATTGTTCCCTTGCATGGTAGCTTACAAGCTTCCATCGCCCGCCGTCTGATGGCGCACTGACGTAGCATATTTTTAATGGCGCGACTGTCGGGGATTCCCCCGGGATAAAATTATATATTCGTCAAGGACACCGATCCTCCATCGATTCGTAACTTTCTCCCTTTCTGGGTTATCCGCGGGAGAGTTGTGTTTCGTATTTTCCCGGTTCTTAGGTAAACGTTAACCCGAGAAAGCCTTTAAATTATTCATTTCGTCCACAAGATTGTTAGGATTTGCGTAATTGACAGTTAGAATTGCAACATAGCTTATTTACAACTGTATCTCTAACAGGAATGCCAATTCTTCAGAAATAGTTTATATATAGCGGATAAAAAATAATATAGATGCCAAAAAAATGCCTGCGATAGTCTCTTTTTTTTTTTAGAGAAACTAATTGACACAAGTAGCAATTTGTGAGATATAAAAAACTTATCACTCACATGTACACCTAATTAAAGTTTTTATATTATGATAATATTTAATGCGCCATAAAAAAACTTTTTTGCAAGAAGTAGGTACAAAATATCTATAGAATTATTAATGTATTTCATAATTCGTTAACTATCATAAATTATTGCAATTATATGTGTGAGTTTAATAGTTTGCAAATATTATTTGCAAAAAAATAAAATATGTCAGTGTACGATAAAAGAAATAAAATTATATTAGATAAGAAACAGATGCGTCCAAAGTGCCGTAAAAATTTGCGCAGCGTAAAAAATTATAATAAAATTCCTTCTGATTAAAATATGTGAGAGTTATGCATCTTTAATCCTATTTTGTGAGATACACGTTTGCAACTGATACGCTTGACATCGATCCAGAATGCAGCATTTAATGCGGAAGTCTCTCTCCGCAAACTCAGCTGCCTAGGTGATATTCGTTATAATTGAGCTGCGTCAAAATGCAATTTACATATTCCGCTGATTACCTAAGGGACAGAATAAAGTTTTTAGCAGATAATTCCAACGGGAGCAGCTATCCATCCACTAGGAAGGGAATCGCTGCAGCCTTGGCCGCGCACAGACTAATTAAATTAACCTTTCGAGGTGCATGCGCGCGTTATTCTGATATGCAATCTACAGAGGCCATGTTACCGTCGCATTGACTTCGAGTTTTCGCAGAACGTATATGGACTTGATAGATGGGCTACATCCGCGACAGTAATTGCTTGTAGCAAAACGCGTATGGCGATACGGGACGAACTGTTAAACGCGTCGCAATAACTAGAATACTTTTAACCGTGATTGACGATTATACAAAGCGCACACATATTTACTAAATGTAGCCCACTTTTTTCATTATTGTGATAACACTGTACAATCTAAAAATTAATGTTTCGAAAAAATGAGCAAGCATGATTTTTGCGTACGTCTTCTCATTGTTCTATAAATACAGCAAATTTTTCAAACATATAAACTTAAGCATTAAGTAGCATTAAGCCGATATATTTTATAAATCTTCTATAAATAATTATATATATTGCAAGATGAATATTATGAAAATTCGGATATCTGATGTTATTATGTCGATGCAATTAGCGAGTTCTCATTATCGATTTTCAACTCCATACAGAATAAAGATTTGGGTCGACCAGATCAAATTGCAAGAGATTGGCACGTAGACATGGGAAAATATCGTTTCATTTCCAGTTCACGATTGTTTCACGAGCGAATGTGAAACAGATCGCTATTATCTTTCTGTCCACATTTGCTGCTGCTGCTCGTACACAGGTCGTTTTGATAGAAATGCGCGACCACAGTTATATAGCTAAGTTTCCCGTCGGTGCAATTCGTTACCTCCTATGTCAACGAACCACGTTTCTCTAATATGAGTCAATTATTTTTGTATAAAGCATTTCGTACAAACGTTCGGAACACATGGAGTTGATATGACAGATGTAAATGCATCAACATTCTATGCTGTAAGATTCTTTATGCCGTCACTTTTTTTGCAAATGTAATCGCATGCCGGTTAAATTTTGTGTAACAAAAATCTATATAAAACAGTACACGGAGAGAATTTTCTCTTAAAATTTACCCTGAAATCATGGTAGTTGTGGGACAACATGTACCACCAAGAATTTTATGCGAGCTATTCTGATTAATATCTACCATAATAAAAAATATTAATATCTATTACATCAAAATATAAAATATGTTTGATTAATTTTACTAAAACATATCTAGGAAATTTCAAAAATTTACCAATCCGCTTGGTAATTTTTATCACGTTGTTTGTAAAATGTCTTTTGTATATTTTAAAAATTCCTTGGTTGCCAAGTTGTCCCAAGTTTGTAATGAATTTAAGGGTAAAGTATAACAAAAAATTCTCTCCGTGTATAGTAATCATACGTTATTAATATATACTATATAATTTCAGTTGTAAACCAGTTGTTAATTAGTGAATATTATAAAGTGATATTTATAATGCTCAACAGCATTTTTTTTTTTAATCAAGTAAATACATTTTTTTAAATCAATTAATAAAAGTAAATAACGGGAATGATTCTATCTTTTAACGTGGTGGTTACATTCTAATAGAAATCACTTTTATATAAATCAAATTCGTTCATATAAATATATTTTGGAAATTACTGGCGAGATATATATCAATGGGTCATCTCCATTTGTGAGCTTCAATCTGAACAATGTTCAATCGAACTTGAAATGGACGGTGAATCATACGTCTTAGCCGTTCATTGGCAAACTGTCAATGGCAGCTGGCTGCAAGCGCCTCAATTGATCTCAATTAATAAAGTGGAATTAATTTGCTATTAATTTTATCAGAGAGAAGGGAAGAGGGGGAGAGAGAAAAAGAGAGCTAGCATGCATATTTATTTTGTAAAATTCACGGTATATAAAAGAAAACCTTCGGATGTTGACGATTGTCCCGATCTAAAATATTATCGAATTTATAAACTTATTAAGCACTTTATTTTAACTCTTCAAAAAAATTAAACTTTATATCTTATAATAGTTTACACGTACTTTTACATACAATGCGTCCACGTGTTTCTGTAGAGTGAAATTTACTGTGATGCGGTTAATTACTTGATAGTTTTTGCATCACACACTGCGCTCGGTAATTGTTCGTCGACGAAACAGCTGCTTTCGAAAAAAACTGCTAAAAAATATTCTCCCTCATAAATGCGTCGTATAATTTTCTTTCTTTTTTTTTAACTAGTATGCTATTCTCGCACGTCATAGTTACCGCTTGACAAGAGAAATAGGGAGGCGGAATAAAAACCCATAATTTGCTTACGTAAGTGCAAAACCGAAACTGGCGAAGTAACACACTTTGCATGTTTTACAGCTTTTAACAAAAGACGATGTATACAGATTAAAAAATGATAAACTTATAGTTGCTTTAGTAATTTTGCGAAAAATATTTTTTACGAAGAATTATAATTAAAGTTACGCGAGCTCTAATTATATCGACGAGTTGTAAAAACGTTGATTGATGAGTAAAAGAACCATATTTCATTTTAGCAAGAGAGATCCCAGTAAGGGATTATTTAAAAAATAGCTGTCGTTCAACAACGAATCTAAACCGGAAATCTAAGTCGGCGATTGTCCGTCACGACTGTTGGACGTACGCCATTTCTATATGTAACTGAGATCAACTGCAGTCAGATAATAACGGACGCTGCTCTGACAAATGTGTCGTCCGTTGGTTGTATAGCGTTAGCTTGACACTTCCGCGCAAATGTGTTGCTTCCTTTAAGATTATATCCCGAAATTAATCATGCGGCCGCCATTTTCCCACGTCCCCGTTTAATCCCCGACGCCGGCGAGCGTGTGAGCGACTTTCAGCGTAACCGGTATCACCCAGTTACACGACAGCACGAAGACAGAGTGCCTATTTCTTGTAACTTCGGTGATGCTGAGTTTCCAGCGAGCGCGGAACCTCTAACTCGACAAAGTTCTTAGACGCCTGGCTTCTAACGTGTCGTCGGTTGCTCTTCCGCCGAGATATTCGATTGGCATTCATGAATTTTACAACGCGTCAACAGATGAATGACATATGAAAAAGAGTAATGGTGAAACGTTATATTAGAATATTTAAATCATACGGCTATCTCGTCCATCTTGTCATCTAAATTTATTAAACTTGATTTAAAAAATATATTATTTTATCAATAAAAATTCTGATATATAATACTAAATACATATCTATATTAAGATACTGATATTTTAAATAAAAAAGCGTATTAACTAATGTTTTAACTTATAAATATGTATAATTAATACATAAGTATGTTATTTAATTTCTCTTTCATTTTACCCTAATCAAATAAAATAAAAATCAAAACTTTTATTTCAATATTTGTTATTGTTAATTTTGATTGTCAATGTTAACGTTACAATAAAAATATAATTCAATTTTAGACATTTTATATAATAATTAAACTTTTTAATTAAAATTTTTGGAAAAAGTAGAACCATCATAAAAACTTATTGATAAAAATATATCAATCAGGTGGTTGCAGCAATAAATGCAAATTTGTTTTTATAAATAATCGTTAAATGCGATCAAATGGCAATCTAATCTAGATTTGATATAGATTCATCTCAAGCGTATCATAAAATATAGTTCAATGCCCGATAAACGAAATTGAATTAAAAAAATATAGACACATTATACGCTACATTATACTTATCGACGTAATACAATTTGACACTTATTGGTTTTAAAAATTAAATCAGTCAAAAATTAATTAAAAAATTAATTAAAGAGTCTTTTAAGTCGGGGATAACAATCACTATTATACATTTTTATAACTCGTATTAACGTTCAATTTAATATCTTATGTTCTTTTCCCTTTGAGATTATTTAATTCATTAAATATATAATTTGTAGATTTAACAATCAGTAGTTTGCAGAAATTTGTAATAGCTATAGGCATGTAATTCTGCGCGTGACTACCATTATACGTCAATAATTGCATTGCTGTACAAATTTCCTATATGAATGGTATCCTTATTAATTAAACAAGATGATCTAATATGTATACAAAGAATTATAATAATTTGCGAAATTTAACATAAAGACCATGTTATATTAGCGGAGCAGTGTCATTAAAATTCCGAATAATTGTAAATTTCTAATAATTACCAACACCTGTCGCTCGCTTATAATACATGCGTTTGATTCAGACAAAACTTATTCTTTTAATTGCAAGAAATATGAGAAACTGTTGGCACAGCTAGTTGGCTGTTTGAGCGTTTAACGCCGCGTTAAACTCTCGGTAAATCGTCAGCAGAATTCGATAAGTGAAAAAGTTTTCGTGAGTTACACGCGGACCCAACTTTCTGCGAAACCAGATTTATGTTGCTGAAAATATGATTTCGAACTCGCGACTACGTTGTAACAGTCCATTAGAGAGCCCACTGTTAGTCAAAGTTCGTAGTAGCTTTTGAAATGGTTAGTCACTTGAGTTCACGTTTTTTTCGTTTGTAACGTTTGTAACAGCTCAGGACTAAATAAAATTTAGACATACAGTTTTCGTGTAGCAGAATGGAAGACAATTTTTCGTAACAAGCGAATTAAAACATTTTTTAGAACAATAGATTTAACAATTGATATGACGTACGCAAATTAATTACCATACTGTTTATCATAAACAATACATCGCGATATATTCAATATATATAATTCAATATATATAATTCAATATATAATTCAAATATAATTCAAGACAATGTTTACTTAAAAATGATCGAAAACAACTATCGTTAATATCTTTTTATTAATAAAAACATGAAACCTAAATTGACGACAGAGTGTTTTAAGGAAAATTGAAAGTTTTTTGCTCGCATGTTTGCTCAAATCAATTCCAGGAAGTAAATGACATGTTTTCTTTTCGTATTGACGTCCTAGGGAATATTCCGGAATTATATTTGTGCTCTTGCAATTTCTTTTGCTAAAAATGAAAAACGAAAATATTCAGAAAGCTGTGCAAGCAAAACTTCCTACTCAGAGAAACTTTTCGCGACCCGCACGATATACTTAATTGGCCGATTTCGAAGACTCCAGACTCCAAACAGACATCAAGTAAATTCATATCGCATTGGAAACCGTATTGCAATGAAGTAGGTCAACCGGCTCGTGTTCAAAGGGGAACTTCTATAGTTCTCCTATAGAGATGTGATTTCTGCCGTTCTCTGGGACATAGCACCCTCTAAATATTCACAAACGTACCTATCCAACGACCAACCGTCCTCCACCACGTGTATACCGTCTCCTGTGCTGATACTTCTTTTTTTCCAATACTCCGGAGAGATTGCCGATGCTGTTAAACGAGTTTAACATTGACTCAGTGATGGTGATCAATGTTGCCTGAGTAGTAATCCATTACTGGCTTATAATCGGAATTACGATATTACACTTTAAAAATAAATTTATACTGAGCGGTAGTAATGCAGTTATGCTATGCTAATAACGTCTAATAATGATGCCGAGTTATTTGTAAATTTTGCGTGGTAATATCGCGGTCTTTTAATAATTAATGATAGTAATCCATATGATATCAAACGTGTTAACAAGTATGCGTCACAAATGGATGACGGTCATCAAATAATTTTTTGTGCCCCGATTTAAAAACGCCCGGATTAATAAATACGACACGGATAAAGAGCACTTGATGAAATTTCTCGTTATTTCCGAGAACAATTTCAATCTCTCACCCCTTTTACATTTCTACGGGATTTTTGAATGATTGCTATTCGTCGAGAGCGAGCGTTAAATGTTTAAATGTTTACAGAGGTATAGGCTTTCC
Source organism: Temnothorax longispinosus (assembly GCF_030848805.1). Classification (NCBI taxonomy): domain Eukaryota; kingdom Metazoa; phylum Arthropoda; class Insecta; order Hymenoptera; family Formicidae; genus Temnothorax; species Temnothorax longispinosus. The sequence goes on from NC_092369.1 coordinate 9,801,207, forward strand.
AATTTATCCGTGCAGAAACTCGGAATTGCTATTTGGCATAGCTTTTGCGATCGGGGTCAAGTTTGCGAGTATATCCGCATCTGTTATTTCAAAAATGCATATCTATCGATGATTAAGAGGCTGTACACGTACGGCACCTTTCTGCAATGCGGCATTAATTGTATCGTATACGGCTGAAAGCCTGTGTTTGTTTATAGCAAACGTAGCACGCGAGCCATTTCTAGTTTATAACTAGCAAACAAGTTTGAAACTACTGTATCTGTGAACCCGCGTGAAGGAGAGATGTGTAACCCGAGCGAAATGAACATTTTATATCCCGGAGTAACGAGACCTAAATCCATGTACAAAATAATTATCAATCTTTTTCCACTCAGTATCGCCTTTTTCCAACATATTTTTCAACTCAGCTAACGCAAAGTTAATGGAAATATACAAAATTAACCGTCATAATAAAAAATTTGAAAAGATTCTTCTATACAATTTATATTCTATTTGCAAAATTGGTATTACCAATGAGAAATTAATTGGAAACGCATGATCTGTGATTTCCATCCTACATATGCACGGAACATATTAAATTCTTGTTATTGAGTTGCACGTCAAATATTCACAGTATATGCTGCAATAATCGTTAGGAACGATCATGTTAAATTGACACAAGTGCGAAGTGTTTTCGTAGGTGAAATAGTTACATTTCAGTCTGTGTAACTGTTTTAATCTATCTATCATTGTTTATATTGTAACCAAATACTCATGTACCAAAGTTCTATCTTTGAAAAAATTGAGATTATTGCAAACTGCGAAATAAATTGATTGTGATATCAATGTCAGGGATATTTAAATGGACTCAATTTGATAATATGATTACCACTGATGGATATAGGCACAAATATTTGAAAAATTGATTTTTGTGCCCATATTACGTCCTATATTTTGCATACACTGAGAAACAAATGTTGTTAACTTGACTAAATATATATATATATATTTTCAACCAATTATTTTTTTAATTAAATTATTTATGTAGATATTAAATTAAACGACATATTAAATCTAACATGACATAATTTGACTCAAATACTTAAATATTTCAATTTAAAAAAATAATAATCAGTTGAAAATATTTAGTCAAGTTCACAACTTTTTTTCTCACTGTATGTATAGGTTTTTATGTAATTTATCACAATTTCTTATTAAATAAATCACTTTAAAAAGAAGTAATTGCCTATCTAAATATATAATTAACAGTTTTCCTTTTATAAAACGTTAATCTATTTTTCTCTAATCATATTGTAGATTAAAAATCAAACGATTTAAATAGTATACGATATATAATTTTAAAATATAATCTAAATAAAACAATGTATTCCCATATTGAAAATGTACATGTTTATGATTTAGGACAAAGAAGGCACAAAGGTTAATCCGTTAAAAGCACCGATAGCGCATTTGCGATTGTGTAGTTGCGGTGAAGGCGCGGTTGGGTTGAAAATGCGGTGTCAGAAAATGCAAAGTGGCTCGTGTTCTCGAAAATTTCAGCAGGCTCACTGTCCCGATTTCGGCTGCGGTTTCTCCCCGCATATGTGCGCCGATTTATACCGCGATTTCGAGTGGGATGCACTCCCTCGACTTTCGCGCGATCTAACATTGTAGAAATTCGCGGTCGGCTTGATGTGTCTCTCTCGAAAACGTACTTGACCGCTACGATAATCTGCTTGAATTTAATGGCACTCGTATCACTGTCTAGCAGCTTGCCGACTTTTACAACGTTCGTACGTTTGCACCACGGATGCATAACGGTTGACTATATAGCTTCTCCGCAAGTGATCGATTTTGAAATCACTTCGTTTACCTTTACGTCCCGAGTCTATTGTCAAGAATACAATATCGTGATACAAAATCGATAGATACTAATAAATACTAATCTGTTCACTTGTATTTCTTTAGATGTATACATTGGGAGCTTTCCGGCAAACGACACAAGTCGACACAAGTATCGTTTTATTTTTGTTACTCATTATAAAAAAAAAGATAAAGCGATGTTTGTGTCGATTTGTGTCGCTTGCTGAAAAGCCCCTATTATTATTTTCATATAACTGTAAAATGTCACATTATAAAAAAATATAAGCTTAATCTTCGTTTTTTTTTAAATGTCGTATGACGTATATACTGTTCAATTCTGTGCATGCGTGGAATGGTAGGCCACCGAAGCGAGAGACGGTTTATCCGTTCTCTCTAATTAGAGGTTCAGTTTTTCAGTTCCATAGAGAACGTGGCGTGTGTCCAATTTTCTTGAACAATTTGCGGGACTTTGTATCACATACGCCATTCGGTATAGATCTTTTTGAGGTAGTCCTCCAGTTACGGATTCCATGAATTTGTTTGTGTTTTTTTTCTTTTTTTTCCGCAAAAAATTGTCCAGTTGAATTTTTATAGTCAATAACTTGACTTATGACTTACATATACTGTATATAATAATTTTATCAAACTTAGAATAAATCATTGGACATAAATGGACAAATTAATGCAGAACATTTCGAGACATTCGATGAAAAAGCTCTGATTTAATAAATGTATTATTGCTGTAATGTATTATTTGCTATGGTTATCGAATTGATAAGCCATCTGTATACCAGCGGCTACGTCGAAGCAGTGCACTTTGCGCTTTTGCAATTGTACGCTACAATAATTCAAAAATCCGCATTTAACGAACGTTCAAAGCGAGGGGCGAATTCATAACTGTTGGAATTACATAATATCAAAAGTGAGATATTTGAAATCAAAATGCAGCAATGCCAGTTAGTATAATAATTTGTTACGATTGCCAAATTTATTTTGAAACTTTTACATTATCTTTTAATGGCAGAGTCTGGATATAACTCAGCACGCAAATTTGTCAAATGTTGTACTGAACAAATAAGGATGATAGTCTTCGTTTTATCTTGTATGTTTAGAAAATATCGATTCAGAATTATCTCCATGCTACCTAGGAAATAAGAGCAATCAGCTTTAATTACGTAAACTCGATTGATCTTGAAAGATTGTTAAGAAAAAGCAGCAGGGAGAAATTCCCATAAGAAGAAATCTACTTTATTAAAATAACTACCTATTTTCCGATAGCTTATAAAGACACTTGTTACTTCTTAAATAGATATAAAGCATAGAACATAATCGATTTATTATTTATACGATTGTCCTTTAATTATCCTTTAATATTTATCGTTATAAAACAGATCAACAGATCATGTGTTTTGATGATTTAAGTTCTGATAAAATATTTTGTTAATATTCAGTAAAGCATTAAATTAATACTCTTTTCTTGCTTTCATGAACATTCCGCAAGCTTATCTCTGATAATTATTAGTAGCCTCAATATTATATTATTATATTATTGTAGTAGCCTCAATATCTCAACAGATTACACTATAATCTTCGTGCTTGGTAAAAGAAAATTGAAAAACGCGTAAAATAAACAGCTTGATAAATTGATACAAGTTTTATTCTTGATAGAATGTCGATCAGGATTATAACTTGGAAACAAGTTTAAGAAAAATTGCGCTTTATCATTTAAAAAATTATATTTTTACGTATTATTATTCGAATTTACTAATTTTTGTATAATATTATACACTCGATTTGTTACTTATTAATTCTTGATCTCTTCTTATTTTTACTTCTTTTACAATCTTTTAGAATTACTTCTTACAAAATCTATATTTAAAACTGATATTAAAGCGCATAACAAGCGGTAATTAAAATTTTTTATTAATCGAGTTTTTAATGTCAAGGAATCTGTCGCCGAACTCGTTTTGGCGACGCCAGGCGGTAAGAAGCATTTGGAGATCGATAGGCACGCAGATAGAATTCATTAAATGAGAAAGAGAAGATGGAAAGTTGTCGCTTCGCAGTCTAGAAAATTGATTTCTCACCGTTTGCAAGTGTCCGAGACTATAACTTTCTAAGGCTTTCACGGATACGGATGGTGGCATTAGTGAGAGAGAGGAGGCAAACTCCAGATAAACTTGAAGAGTAATTGCTTTCGTTAGACGAATCGGCCGCAAATTGCGTGCTAATGACTGTAGTGAATCTACTTACGACCTTCCGTACGCAATTATACTAACGTGCCATAGTTTGAAAAGCTACTGTTAAGCTTTACAGTAATCTCCCGTGGACGACCAAGTTACTCCAACTACATTTGCACGCAGGATTACCCTTTATTTCACATGTAATTTCAAACAGTTAAAAATTGTTAATTACTTTTTGTTTCTTACAAAATGTTGAAATTAGCAAATATTTAAATTTCCTATAAAAAAGTAAGGAATTGCAATGTAATTGTAAATCTTCAAAATATGTCTTTACTTAAATTTATGTACGTAAAATTTAATTGATAGAAAAATTATGTCCATTTAGAACTATTTATCAAACAGAAAATTTGATCGCATCGATTAATTTCATGTAATTATTAAGTATGACAACGACTTTGCATAATTAGTTTTATTAATTTAACAGATAAAACGAGGATCACGTAAGACAAGTTTTAAAAATCAAAATATCAGCCAAGAGCTGCAAACTCGCGGTTATCGCAGAGTGCTGTGAATAATGGCTCGAGTTTTATCACGATAATAGTAAAGGCCGAGAAAAAGCGTGTGTAATTACATCATGATTATGAACTAATGCATTAACGTAAATAAAGTAACAATGTTTTTAAAAGCGTACATGCATCAAAGTTTTTCACGATAAAAAGAAACGTTTCTCTCCATTAATCGATTTTCAAACGTTTTAAGATATTTCGTCCTTTTGAACAACAGAAGGCAGGCAAAATATAATTTCATCTTCAACTCTTTCAACGTCATAATGCGATAAATTAAGACGAAATGCGATTAAAATCAGGTTACATGACCAGACGTCAGGAAACGAAGTAATTCTAGAAAATCTAGGACGTTCAGCAACTTTGCCGGTGAAGTTTCAGCTGTAGGATTATAAGAACATTTAAGTCAAAGCTTATTGGGTACTTAAATCAATTTTATACATTATGCAAGTCGGCATTTCATTAAACGCTTTCGCTTAACTTTTTAGGCGGTATTATCTTAATTCCACTCATCTGTCCTTTCTGTTTCTGAGCAAGGGTATATAGAAGACAAAGACAAGTTGAAAAGAGAATCCCGCATGGAACGCTATAACAGTAAAATATCACTGCAAACGGAGGATGTAAATAAGAGAAAGGAAGTTTCAGCTGTATATTCTTGCGACAGTGCGCGCATGTGAGATTAAAGCGGCGACATTTTAGTCTACAAGCAAACTAAGTGAAAATTTAATAAGCGAAACTATTAAAACTATGATTGTTCGTTAAAAAAAATATACTTAAAATATACACTTATATTTAACGTTTATCCTACCCAAAGTATATTTCGAAATATTACGTAAAAAGATGCTTACATTTTTAAATTAAAAAATTGTTTATTCAAACTTACCAAAAATATTGTTATCAAGCAAAATAAATTAATTCTTTGCATTCCGTAGTTCTTTTTGCATTCATTAATTAGAAAAAAAATAATTCAACTAATTTATCCTTGATATTATTTATATATTATTTTCATATATTTATATATTTCTTAGTACATATTTCTGGGTAATCTCTAAGTTCTATATGTATTCTAACTAGCAAATTGTAACAGCAAATGTAAGCATCTTACACACCACACTGAACAGTGAATTTAATTCGAACATTACTTGACCGTACGAGTGGGGTGTCCATTCCGCAGATGTTTGTAGTTAAGTACTTGCGCATAAACATGAGGGGTGAACGGACGTATCTACATATGCAGACGCACGTATACGCACTTTACTTGACGATGGTTTCGAGCACGTGCGCACGTCGTATACACCTGGATGCACGCGTATAATCTACGTGAGCAGGCCAACAATGTGAGCGCAAGCACTTTCGCAGTCGAACTTTTCGATAGACGAAGGGTCCGCGCCGATTTGCTGCGAAGGATTTACAGATACGCGCGAGGGAGAGAAAGACCGCAATGCGCACGACTAAATCTATTTTCTGTCGCGCTCATTCATGAGTTGCAAATCGATGCTTCGTTACTCAAGAAATGGCGACGCATTTCTGTATTTTCGACCGAGTGCATTTATACTACGTTCCACTACAAGCCGCGTTGAAAGGGACTATTTCCGAGCGAATAATACTCCACTGAACTGATCAACCGTTTAAAATCCGTGACGCAGGGTCACAATTCATCGTATTATTCAGTACCCGGCGCAGAAACTTGAGAGAACATTTCGCGAGTTTATTGACATGCGTGCAATAAATTGGTATTTACAAGCATCTGTAGTTTCTCTATGGGGGATTATTGCAATCCAATGTAATAGACGGATTAAATTCATGTCATTTATTACACAACCATTCACTCACAAAGAGTATAATTAATAGAATAATGAATATTAATCAAGCTCTCGATAAATATCGATAAATTATCGCAGGAGAATTGCCATTATTTCACTTAATTTTCGATTAATTTTTTAACTAGTTATTACGTACATTTACTACAAGAATATCATCGTATGTTAACTTTTAATCAAGTTCTTAATTTTAAAAACCAAACTATTTCGGAGTAATTCGATCTTAAAATATTTTGTTAAAATATTATATTAAAATTCTCTTAAAATCAAAATAAAAATTTCATCTATTTGTAATCTTAAAACTTAATATCGATTAAAATTCATCAACTTTAGTCATTTATTGCTAAAAAGAATTTATCAGAAAATTTGTAGAATTTTCGTAAATCAAAAGATAGCCTTGTACAAAATAGCGAATCAAAACATTTGAAATTCCACGCGTAAATAACGTGAAATAAATAAAAATGTTTCTGTCATTATAAATAATAAATAAGTAACACACATATAAAACTGAATCATTCAACTCAATCCATTACATTCCTTGACTGACCAACGCGCACAAATTAATTACACAGAGAATTACAATCTGCCAGAGACCATTAAAATTTAATCGCCGCGAAGGCACGCAGAATTGTATGAATTCCGGGCAGTAAACAAATTTCGCCGACGACGCCGCAGAATGCTGCGGTTTTCGATCTACCTGCCGCGAAAGCTCCATAACGCGACCGGAAGTCTGTAATCCGGAAGTGTAATAGCCAAGGAACGTTCCGGATGAATTCCAGTGAGCGGTGCCAATCCTGTAAGTTTCGAGCTTATTTGCTATGAAAAAGCCACGACCCATTTCCCTCGTTCACTTCCGACCGCTGCGGTTTATCTCTTTTTCACTATTTATTTCCACGGACCGCGCCCAGCGCACGAACGCTAAACGCAATATTTTCTATGAAATTATACGTATATAAATACCACCAATAAAAATTGTAACAATAAAATAAACAAATTTATAAATAAAATCGTTAAAATAAAATAGAAATAAATTTAGAGACAGATAAAATAGGTAATTTTATCGGGTTACAATTTATATTGGATTGTCAATGATCATTCATTCCTGCTCACTTAAAATGTTAACAATGATAAAATACGCAGTGTAACTTTAAAAAAATAAAAGATTTAAAAAATATATAATCTGCAATTGTTAATAAAACAAGTTTGAAGTTTACGAGGCAAATTTGGAAGCAACAAGGGAAATAAATACGGAGCATTGAATACTTTATTTTATATACGTATTGTTCATTAGAGAAGATCTGTATCTAGCGTTATTCGACGATATATCTGTATTCGGTACGGCCGGTATTCGGCGAATACGGCGAATGCGGACACAAAGGAGACTGAATATCGTTAAACAAGAACGGTGGAACTACCGGTAACAATTTCCGAGAAAGAGATTTATTTCCTCGCAAGGTGAATCAATAATAATATCAACGCGTGCTGAAATTTGCCTCTGCTAACCCGATCGTTCTTCCTTTGAAATATTACTTTGTCCTGCTTTTATTGCAGTATATTCGCTTTCTGTGGCGCCCTTCTGCTCGCTCAACGTACTCTGTGAAACCTTTTAGCCGGAAATATTGCAGTGATTGTCGGCGAGAATGTATAGAAATTCGTCTGTTGTACATGTTGCAGAGATAAGAATCGTTTGCGTTAAGTATCTCGTACGATCAGAGATGTTTGCGATCAATATACTCCAAAAACAATCGCGTCTCATATAAACACATTCATGCAGCAAACTTGGAATATTTAAATAATCATCCATATGCAAACTTTAATTAAAGATCTCTCCTTTTTTCTTAAACTTTCATAATATTTCTGGCTTATAAAGTATTCTGGTTATATAAAGTTTTTTAAATATATATATATATATATATCTCTCAATTTCAATTTGTTAAATGCCTGCTTTTATATTTCAAAAGATTAAAAAAAGAATCTTTTTTTAAGAGGAGACAACATGTGACTTAAAACAAATAAGAAATAAGTATACAAAGATCATTTCAATAATTATACGATCATATCAATAATTATATTAAGAAAAAAATGCAATTGTCAATCATCTTTCATTTAAGAATTCTTTAATACTACGTACGCGTAAATCATAAAAAATGCCAAAGCCGATAAAATGCTACGTTTTTCTTTTATGGTAAAAGATATTTTGATTTTTTATATATATTGCGGTAAAGATTCTCTCTTATAGAAACGAGATGCGATGCACACGATTATAACTTTCATTCTATTTTTCGACGCTGTATGTGTACAGATTATCTTTGTACGTACGCGATCTTCTCGTAACTCAAGTCACGCTGTTATATTTTTAGCTTCTTCGCTACCATATGTAAAGTCGCGTGCGACATTGTCTCTAATATCTTTAGATCGAAGGGTGATTGCACGCTTATAAGTATATGTATGTAATATAGTCCAGCCTTTTAACACATACGATTAACATCAGCATATTATAACATAACAAATATTAGTATATATAATTTAAACGGTATATCTTTTTTAAAAATAAAATAACATTTAAGTAAGAAAAACAACACTTTTCTGCAATTATTATCAGAATGCCCTATTAAACGTTGAGTTTAAGTAGACAGAAGAAGAATAATACTTAGTATAATGTACAAATTAAAAAATGAATTTACATTACTTATATTTTTTGTAAAAATATTTATATCATAATATTAACAAACAATTTATATCATAAATTATTAACTTCTTTCTCTATATCTTTTTGTACATGCAATATTTTAATTTGGAAAACAAAACTAATTTTGGAATATTTTGACGTCTAGATAAAATATTAATATTAAATCTTACAGGCTGCGGAATTAAACGAATGAGACTGTCAGACATTCGTACCGCTACAATAAGAATCGTGAGAGACGCGGGTTTCTTTACTTTCAGGATGAAGTTTTTCATCGCTTCTGCAGTCAGCGTATCTCGTAAATTTAAAACTAGTAGACAAGACTGAGAAAGATAAAAAGCAAGAAATCAGCGACTACGCAAAACACCGTTTCTACTTTCATAGAGACATAGAGAACGTAACATGAAAATAAGAAATAACGATAAATCTACTTTCGTCCAATCGATTAATCTCTTTGTCGTATCTTGCTCTCTCTCATATGTTTCGCGCGATCTTATTGCGATTGTCACAAAGTCTCAGCGGGGATCAAATTAAAGAATAATAAATGAGAAAATAAATTATCCCTTTGAGAGAAAGATTGGCGCAGTAATAGAACGTTGATAGAATTTTTTTAATAATAATGTATCTCTCACAATTATATATAATTCTATATATAGATACATTATAACGTTATTGTATCAAATTTCGTAGGTATAATGTAAGTTTAAGACGAAAATCGCGAGACTGACAAACGTTTCGTTCCAAATTAGAATCTCGCTGACCGTTTTTGAAATCGGATATCACGAGAATTTTCCGACAAATACCGTAGTACCGTAACGAAAATAGCCGGCATAGGAACGTGATGGCTGACTTTTCATTGGGCGGTACCACTCTGTGATTGTTCTAGCGGCAGTAGTGCAGGGTCAGCGACGGACCGGGCTTAGGGTTGGACCAGTGAATTGAGTCACCTTTATCGGAGACGCGGAATCGGCTTACCGCGCGGTAGATTGGATCTTTCGCACGGTACGATTCTACATGGGGACATGGATTTTCGCGAGAACGTGCCTTCCCGTTCTTATTGTCAGTCACGTTTTCGTTATGCTAAGGATTGGTTTCCGTCCTGTCGACACAGCTGCATTTTGAATCATTTCGCCGGGAGAGAGATCCAGTTGTGGTTCCGGAATGTACCGGCGCGGGCAGACTGAAATACGAAATGGACAAGTTCTCCCGTAAATAATGCGTATAATCTTTGTGCATTAATGGTCGGATAGTTGATATGTCGCTGTCTCGTAACGTTTGGTAAAAATAAAAAAGATATATAGATGGACGATATGATTATTATGAGCACAAAAATCCTTTCTAAAATATATTTTTTTAAAGAAATATGAACTCTCTCTCTCTCTCTCTCTTCTCTCTATGTATGAAATATATAATGCGGAATATTATATAACAACTATGTATTTTTAAATTATTGTTCATCCAAATTAAAACTGTAGAATATGTATAATCCTAATTTAACTTTTATTAAAAGAATGCGCCGTATATTATTGATAATTTTAGTCTTATACTGCTATTGATTTTTATTTATATTGATAAATTTAATCCACCAACCAGATACCGATGTGATCCTTATGCAATATCTCTGTATATTACAGTAGTTTTGGTGGTTTATTTCTCATATCTCTCTTATCATGCATGCCGTAATTATATTAAAAATTTTTAATAATCTTGCAATTGGAATTCAGAATTAAAAAATCAAGATATTTCCTTAACCGTTAAATGTCCGCTAAGCGGTCATGGTGCGCAAAAAGCGACCACACAGAAAGTGAAAAGTTCGATTTTCGTGAGAATGGTAAGTGATAGATTACGCGTAAGTAGAGGCCAGGAAAGAAGCGAATTCTTCGCGAGGCGAAGGGGGAAAACGCTTGAAAGTCACACAAGGGAATGAAGATGAACGACGTTACATTGCACGGATCAATGAAATGGTGTGAAAAATCGAGTGACCGATGAGGTTGAATGGGAAGAATGTGCGGAAAGGTGAACGGTATCAACTTCAAAATCCTTCGCGCAAATCATGCCAAAATGATAAACGAAGTCGGCCTATATCAGCTGACAAACATATGCGCGAAAATTATAGTTGTATTGCAATAAATCACATTGTTGTTGCAAACAGTAAAATATTTAATTATACGACGCTCCGTCCTAAATTCCTATACCGTAGCATTTATTCTCGAATTTATAAACGATCTTGCATTAATATACGTTGACCTAGCATCATATTAATAATTTCGTTATACAGTCGAGAAAATACTTAATTACGGCGCACTTTCCCTATTTCGCCGCGCAAATAATTGATCATCCGCAATCTATTATAATTTGTTTGCAATTTGAACCGGAAAGATGGGAACCGTTTGAATCATGAACAATCCATTTTGCTCACATGTAAGTGCACGTGCCGCGTTTGATGGTGAGGAGGAAGTACGAGACACGTGCTCCATCATATCTGTCTGAAGATGCAATATGGAGGAGGCAGGTGCGTTTCTCTTCGCTACAATACGAAGTAAAAAAAAGTAGAGATTAAAGGGAAGGAATAGGCAAGGAAAATTTTGCAAAATGCACTTTCGCAAGCCATAAAATTTATCAGCTTTCTTGGATTTTCGTTCGAATGTACATTTAAAGCGAGCTTCGTCCCTGAGACACGACGTAAGAGCGGATGTATATGTAAAAGGCTTTTTCTCGGCGAGACGCGCTTAAAGCCGTCTGAACTGCTGCATTTTTCACTCACTATTTGCATTATTCGTGGGCATCGGCGCACTCAAGCGTACACGTGGTTCCTACGACGAAACGGAGATGCAACGTCGGGTCGCGCGCGATCACGTAGGCCGTTCGTCCGTATAATAATGGCGCGACGCCAGTTGCAGTTGTAACATTTACCTAAAATGCTGAAACGACCGTACGTGGCAATAATTTCGAAGCAAATGGCTAATTCCAGGAAAATTTAGGGCACTCGTTAATCCGATTAGTAGATCATCCCGGTTGATTACTTTGACAATAACTGGATAATTTTTGTCATACATGTGTAAGTACCTATATCACATGGGTGATATTAAGCGTGTACGTAAAGTCGCATAATGTGCCAGCATTCCCTTTCTTAACGTAAGTTTTCATAGAACGGCAATTGACGAAAACTTCTTTAGTATTTTAATATTATTCCATCGTGTTTATATAAAAATGTTGAAAAATTCGAAGCTCATGTAACGTTTTCATTAAATACTTGGCATATTCAGAAAATTTATAACTAGCGTTTTTGAAATATTTTGTGCGTTATAAAAGCTACCTGAGTTCATTAATTATAGATATTTCGTTAACGATATATTTATCATATTGCAAAGCTGCGCTCACAAGGATTACAAAAAAATCTATCTAAAGATACATCTATTTATGAAATAGAGATGTGACTGTATTAAAAAGTAAAAAATATTTCTGTAATAGATATATGGATTCTCTATAATACTGTAAATATTTAACATCTTTGCTGTACAATAATTATTACAAAAATATAATTTAACATTTATGTCACAATGATTACTGAATTGATTTAATAATTTCATGAACGACGTATATACGATAATGATAATAAATCAAATTATGCCCAAATTGACCGTTATTAAAAAATTCTAATGATAAAGAGAAAATCTCTCCTATCTAAGTTAGCCGACACGTCAATCAAACTATTAGAGCAATTACCGGCGGTGCCTATAGTAGACTCATCGGAGCTTATCGTTAACTTTAACCGGAGATTCTAGCTAAAACTAATCTTAAGTTTCTCTGTATTTAAAAACGTATTGTTTAAACAAAGAGATATATTAAATTTGTCTATTCAAAATTTCTACACACATAGTCGCTCATTATCGTTTCATGGTATTATTCGAACCAATGTTGGATTTTCAGCATTAAGAAATCGGACATCTGTGCTATTTGATAATGTTATAATATTACGCTTTAGAGATATCTGAGAAGTGTTATATTTTTTTACAGTTTATAACACAGAGAGAGAAACGTTGAAATGTTTCATGATTTAATAATAGGCGCACAAAAATTTAATTATCATGTAATGAAATAAATTTTTTATAACGTTTATATTTCGGTCATTAATATTATATATATAATATAATAATTGTTATAATGCCAGCAAATATACAAAAGAATCATTTCATAAAATGCTTTTTCTTGTTAATCTGTTAATTTTCACTCAGATAATAACAAATCTGTTTTTTTAATGGTATAAGTTAATATTTTCTTTATACTTCTATTGGTAGGTCCTAAGAACAACATATACGACGTTAACAGAAGTTACATAGCATGAAATTGTAGGAACCTTGGAGTGCTTGTATAGTGCATCGATGTGGTTACTTCCTGATGAAACAGCAAGACACGGAAAGCCACGGCTTTCACGAAAGTTCTAATAATCGTGAAGTCTCTATAATGTTTTGAGACAACTTCGTCCGAGCTTGCGAAAGTTCATACGACTGATACTCCCCTCACGTCACTCGTTACACTCGTACAGAGAGTTATATATTGCTGTAGTTTAAATATAATAGTATAAAAGTAAATTTTGTTTGTGAACATTAACAAGGAAACTTTATAAGTTGAATACTTCCGCACCTCTTATAAAAATGTCATTTCTTGTACTCAATCATGCTTTTTACTTATATTTAGCTTATATACTCCGCGTTGCATCTTAAAATATATCAAACTAAAATGCATACTAAACTAAAATACGCTAAAATATACTAAGCCAATATGTAACTTAAGAAAGTAATAAACGGACAATAATACTCATTTTTTATGAGATAAGAGAATTCGTTCGTTATTGTTATGTCAAGTGCTTTGTCATAGCAGATTTTGCTGAGAAGAATCATGATGTAATTTATATTCTGAAGAAAAGGCAGAAGAGGGCTATGATTGTGCTTAGGTTTGTTATTACATGACTAATAGCTGGGACCAAGGACAAAAGGGAAGATACGTCAGCTCATAAAGAGAAACAATAGATAAAGCGCGTATGACAATCATTTACAAAGTCTCTATTAGGATTCCAGAAAGTGTCTCTTTTTATCTTGTACCAACAGGATATTACTGAAATCGGATATTTGTTTCAGATGAGAAAAAATAATCCACCATTGAATGAGAACTGGATAATATTGGCTCGAAGTAGAGCAGATTCGATAATTGCAAACGAAGAGTCGAAAGAGAGAGAAAAAGAGTAAATTGACAGAGAAAATAAAAAAAAAACGATATTAACCAGTATTACGAAAGTACCTATACTATAATAGCATATCTGAAACGTAACGCCAATGTGTTATTGATTTCTCGATAGGAGTTTGTTTGCTAAATATAGTAGAAATCAAATTTTGAAAAATATAATTAATTTAAAGTACAAAAAGCAGATTACTGCAATTTAAATACGATAATTTACGTATAAATTATAAAATTTCTCCTGTAATATAAACATTTATCTAAACTTTCAATCAAAAACTAATTTTAGTTAGAAGAAATCGGAAAAAAATACATAGACTTAATGCGAATCACCAGGCTAATAATTTCAATAAAGCACGATAAAAATAAAGATAAATAGTATACCTACTTCGTGACTCGCATAGATAAATAATAATCATTGAAATACGTGTTTGCATATTTTCCGCGATATAATCAGAACTGTAGTTCTCAAGATCCTTCTCAAGAGTCTTTTTACCGATATCTTAAAATTTATTTGAAACAAAATGCGTATAAGCACTCGGTATAAGCAACTACAAGTTCAATTTTCATTCGTTGCAGGTTGCGACGTGCCGCGACGGCAACATCAGTACAACAGTGGCAACTAAGTAAGAGAATGTTTGTACTCAGACTTCTATAAATGCGCGAGGAATACAAGCAAGCTCCTTCGCTGAAAAGCGTACGAAACTCAAACATAAAATGCAATCTTGTTTGCGCCTAGACAAAGAAAAGCGAAGACCATCAGCGCTAGAGATACAATAGGTATAATAAGAAGCCGAGTATGAAGGGCCAAGGATAGGATGAGAAAGGAGAGACGCGCTTTAGCGAGTCGTGTTATGTGTATCAACATTCTGTAGTGGCATTACCCTCTTGATTTTTGAAACATACTTTGTGGCGAGTAAAGAATGAATAAGAAGTAAAAACAGAGAGTAGCTTTAGCGACTAATGACGTTAGTAGGCTAGCGATGGTTATCATTAAACCCTAACACATTAGCCATTTTAATTTATCGCTTTAATTTCGAGAGCGGAATAAACATATTCAATCTCATAATAATGAACTCGATGTATAATAGTCCCGTTAATAGGAAACTTGATATTTGCGAATTCATCCCGAAACAAAATACGCGCAATCGGATGTGAATAATGTAACAATATAAGGTAATAATTAAATAAATTTATGCTAAATAGAAACACAGAGCAAATGTAGGCGAGGATCGCCAAAGAATCTGCAGTTGACGAGATCCAGAGACGCGATAAAATATGTATCTAAATGCGAAGTACACCGACCTTCTTTTGAATCGAGTCTTTTCAAGTATCTTTTCGCGAGGAAAGTACGCGTCAAAAGATCGCTATAATGGAGTTTGGTTTGCGTTCGCTGGAAAATATGCTGGAGCACGCTATCCGCAGAAATGCCTTCTGCAGGACGCAAAGTAATAAATAAAGTTGCCTACTTTCCCACTTCGGCCACAATCCAAACACACCGGCAAAGCTATCCCGCGTTCGTACTCGCCCCTCTCATTCCTTCGCTCTTTATCCCGGCCATGTCGCCAGCTTCCATTCGCCAGCGACCGGAGATATGCGGCTGCGGACGAGACGGGGGTTGGCCAACGTCCAAGCAACTTCGAACGATTGCCTCCCGCGGAGGACGTTGTGCCGTACGTTGCAGTATGTTTGAGCGCCTCTGGAATGTTTAGTTCTGCCGGTTCTGCGCAGTCCGTAATCTCTTCCATTCAGAGTATAACCCGGTAGTTTTCCGTCCTTGTTTGCGATTAATTGCGTTTGTATATACGCAAGATGGACGAGCGGGTCGGAAAGTGACTTGGAAGACTGCGCTCGATACAAATGATCGCTGTTATGCTCAAGGCGGCGAATTACGGCTACGAGTGGAGGAGTTCAAAGTATCTCAGGGGGGTTGCCAATCCGCTCTTCGTCATTCTAGACCGGTTCTATCGGGCGATTCTACATCGTATCGAATATCGATATAGGGTAACGCAATCGTCAACTGTTGTGGGCGTTCAGACAACCTATATAGCGGCCTAATATATTTCGAGGGTACGGACGCTAAGAGTGGCGCTGGGCAAAATTGCTTTTAGCTACGGTGTCGTTGGTATGTCGCTTTAAAATGCGGTATCGCTGCCGTGTATCTTGGGCGTGTTGTTGTTATGCTTTGGACACAGGTGACTATATTGCAAACCATCAAGATTCTTTACTACGGCATACCCAAAATGTATTCTAGGTCTCTTTCGTGGTTCACGACACTTTCAATTTGGCTCTCGAAAAACTTCAAGAGAGGAATGCATATAAGAAGAAATGTTCCTGACATGAAATTTATTACAACTTGAATTTACCAAGTCATTCGCGTTCAAAGCAGTTTTCATGAACTTTAAGATTTTAATGTAAAGTGTTACTGAGAGATTAGAGTATCAAAGATTTTGCAATAGTAAAAATAAGATATATTTTATTATATACGAGAGCAATCGGCAAAAATTTATAAAATATGTCCAGATACATATGAAACATACAATTAAAATTAAGTTTTAGCTAACTAAAGCTAACTAAAGAGCCGTGTTAGAAAAGCACCATAAAATTCCCCTTACTAGGATAAGAATGTAATTTGTTGGGATTGAAAACGGAGCGAAGGACGAAGGACGAAGGTCATAGCTGGAGTGACGATGAGGACGGTGATCTCGGGAGCTTTGAAAATTGAACCTTAAGTAGACCGAGGGCGAGCTGCGCTACTCGTGATATCTTTAGATGAGATTCTGGATAGTTTGGGAAAGCAGGGCGTCCTTGTCGACTTCGCTGAACGTTTGAAAAGTATATTAAAACTACAGTATTATGAAGAAAAAGTTCTAAGTTGCGATCGTATCATGTCTACAACAAATCTCAGATTGTAAATTAATAGGTAAATAATACATATTTGTAGTCTGCAAAAATATATGAATCTTCACCAATTTGAGGTATATATTTATACGTATGTATTACAAAATTCATCAGACCAATCATTTCAAACTTCTTTAAATTAATTAACTAATTAATTTTAATTAAATATATAAAGTTAAAATAATTTATTGTTAAAATTAATTCGAAAATGTTGAGATTAAATTAATAATTGTAATGTATTCTATTCTAGCGCTTTATAGTCTAATATATTCAGCCACAAATCGGAAATTTTTACGATTTATTTTTAAATTATAACACAACGCTTTTCCTTTTTGTCTTCTTTCAGCAAGAACTCATAAAGTTAGATCGCAATATGTTAAGAAACCATATAAACGTTCAACGGAACAATGCTGCAATGATATAAAAAAGTTTATTTCCTAGAATCATGCGATTTGTTCAATGCGTTTCCGTAAGCGCGTTTATGTCGTACGATACTGCGTGGAAGACGACGTGATGTCGGCATCTAAAGTCGTTATTCACACCGCGGGGCGCAAGAGGATTTTCGTGTTTCATGTGAACGCCAGCAGAGGTGGCGCAGACACGTTCATTCCAATTAATGCGACGCGATAAATCCTGCGAACCGGTCCGCCGACGCTTGTGGGCACCCGACACGTCCACGATCAGGAAATCGTTCGCTACCGACCGGATGACGGCCTCTCTTGTTCAACGACAAGAAGCGGCAGATCGTCAATCAAATGGATGGAGGAGATACGCTAAACTGCAAAGTGATTTCGTGCCGATACCATTTATCGCGAATCGTCCGAGGAAAGAAAAGACACATTCTGTGTACGTTTTTTGGAGACAAAAAGACTTTTTCGTCAATAAAAGCTTTTTTCTCTCGCATTTAAATGTCGACAGTTTGCGAAAAAATGATTGGTCTAGAGATCGTGCTCTTGGAAGAAAAAAAATAACTGCATGCTATTAACTAACTAATCGCGTTATTATAAGATTTTGCTCCATTTCTTAATTTATGTAATTTGTATATTTATCTCAGACGAATAAAATCAGCAATATTTCGATCGTGTATGATTTTTAATTAAATAAAATGTATTGTAATATATTAAATATAAGAAGTGCAATGTATAAAATGTATAGAAGAAAGTTTAGAGTTTTCCGCTGTTGTCAGAAAAGTTTTGGAGGCGACCAGCCATTTGTAGCAGCGCGTCATATTTTCGGTGTGCTTGAGAATGCTTTTCAAAAGCAGAGAATTTACGGAAGTCGCTAAGATTACGGAAAGGGTCAAGGAGTGGTCTGTTGAAAGCGAAATTTATCGCTTCCAACTGCATACCCTTATTTTTTGAAAACAAAAAGCCGCCACGGTATCTGAATGCGGTGTCGCTCATATATTAATGTAGCTATACAGATAATCGTTGCAAGGCTAATCTTTATAAAGAAATAACACTCAATCCCAGAAATTGTATTTTCGCGCGATGTATTATATCATAAGACACAATAAAATATGAAATAACGATAACGTAAAATATAAAAATGATAGAGACCGCTCAGAAAATCGCTTTCCACATTTCTGGAAAAAAAGTTAATGTCTTATCTTCCTCTCTCTATCGCCGATAAACGACAAATCAATATCATTTTCTTAACAGCAACCCATTATTATTTTCTAGCTGCACTAAGATGGCCTATATTTCACTATCGATCTTCTCATCCTACTTCGCGAAAGTAGACAAATAAAAGTAATGAAAGTATCTACTCCATGCATCTCAACAAAAAATTTTTATCTTTCCTCGGGAAATACGATTGCTTTTGATAAGGAAAAACTTAGGGTTATATTACTAAAGACTTAATTAAATTAGATGTAAAATAAAATTACGTCAAGCTTAGAAAAATCTATTCCTTTAGATTTAATGACATCATATGATAATATTAATTACGGAGCATATACGTTTACGTGTATGAGGTTAAAATAATAAATTAAAACAGCTCTCTCTCTCTCCATTTATGTAAAATTGCAACACTAATTAAAGTTAAATAAAAAAATTGGAAGAATTAAAAATAAAAAAAAATTTTTAACTTAAAAAAAATTGTATTTAAAAAAGTCAAGTAACTTGATATTCCTAAAAGATTAAGAGGATCTAATCACACAATTAGTATCTCTTTTGTTTGTATAAATAAATGTAATTAATTTAGCATTTTATCAGACTAAACCAATTTTCTTATTCTTATATTAGTCGATTCCATTGAGAATCTGTGATCTTTTAATTAACCACGCTTAGACAAAAGAGGGTAAGGTGTTGGAAACTTGATTAAAGTTGAACATTGTTCTGGAAAATCTCAGAAAGCTTTGGGAGACTTTGAGCAATTTCACGACGACAACAAATGAGAAACTCCAGTAAGGCGAAAAATTGGAACAACGAGCCAAGCGCTCGTTGAAAATCTAAACAGGACTAAGCAAACTCAAGGTTATGTAACGGACTTATTGTCAGCCTCGCTAAAATTGCTTGCTATAATAAAGTAGCAAGTGAACAGATCGCGTAATGCCTCCTGCCAATGAGATACGCCGGTAATGAAGGTACTTAATGAGGGTTTCGCCTTTCAGGAGTCCATTTCAATGCAAATTACAAGCATATGCAATTTTGTACATCCGTAATTGAACCTTTAGTTAATAAATCTTCTTTATTCTTGTCCACGAGAAATGAAAATAATGTGCTTACTACATTTAATTATATATAGCATTCTGTATCTTAAGTGATTTTTCTAAATCCTTTCCGACTATACAATTCCAATTATTATCACGTTCATTATTATTAACGTATAATAATGTACTTAAAAAAAATCATAAAATATTTAAAATTTCTCTTTTGTAATTATTAAATTATTAAAAGTCAATACAATTTAATGATTTTCGGATATGTTAATAGAAGTTACATAATTTAAATTAAAATCTTGTAAAAGATAATAAAACAATATTAATGATAAATATCTAATTAACTTTTCATTATTAGCGTATTTCGTATTCTGAGATAAATACGTGATATACGCAATTATGAATTACAGATTCCATTAAAATTTTGTACGAGAAACTTTGTAAAGACTATGATTATATCTTATGTGCGAGCTTATATCTTAGTAATAATACTACTTGTACGTTGTTGTAAATATACTTAAATAAAGAAATTTTACAAAAATATATTTTTGTATGGTTATTTTGGAAAACAGTAAAGTTGGAAATTTGTTTCTTGGAATTATCATTCCCAACTTCAATCTTCATTAATTAATTTCTGTATTGATATCAGATAAAATTAATCAGATTAATTTGCACCAAATGTTTAAAACAGCTAATTGTATTTTGCATAATTTACTGCTACAGTTGTATGATTAGCCAAATATATATCGAAATCTTTGAAAAGTCATTTAAATAATAGCGCACAAAAGCGGGATAAGCCGTATACCCATTCAATTCTGACAATTAATTCATACAGTCAAAGGAAAATAAAGACCAACGAATGTTTTATTTTGTTGCGATAATAATTAGCCGTTTGCCGAAATCCGTCGAAATCAATACCCCAAATAGCCGCGATAAAATCTGCAGACAAGAGAAAACTGGCGCGAAAAGAATATTCATAAATCTTTGAAGAGAAATCAAACTTGACAGGCGAGCTGGTCATTAAAGCTGCGATACAGACCGGGAGGATATTCATCAACATGGCAATCGACCGAGCGCGCTGGAAGCCTCGTGCAAATGGGGATTGCAACGGGTATGAGGCTTATCCCGGTGTTTTCACCAAAATGAATTCCGTAATCATAACGTGACGAGCTTGTATCAGATGATAGTCGAATTAAATTTGCCTAACGAAATGTAGGAGATGAACCTTTCGGCTGAATAATAATTACACTGAAAAAAAAAATACTTAGATCCAAGTAAATATTTTTTCACATAGTACCAATGGCTTATTTACTTAATATAATTACATATTTATTTAGAATTATATATTTTTACTTAATTTAAATAAATTATTATTTTTACTTAATTTAAGTAAAGATATCTAATTCTAAATAAATATGTGATTATATTAAATAAATAAGCCATTGGTACTATGTGAAAAAATATTTTCTTGGATCTGAGTATTTTTTTTTTTTTTTCAGTGTATAACAAGTTTCTCGTATATTGTATGAACAGATTTAATATTCATTTCTCCGCTTATTGATAAGATAATTAAAAAATTCAAACAAAGAAAGACCATTATTATATAATGTGGAATTTTTGTTATAATTTGGAAACGAATAAATTAATTGCTTCAAGTAAATATATGGAACGCGCATATCTTGTTTATAAATTTCCGTGCGCATGCATAAATGTAACATATTTGTACAACGCTGCTGTATATCATAAATTGCGCAGGCCATTATTTTATAAAATTCAATTAGCCATTTGCATATAAAAAAACTGATTTTTATACGTGTCACGATAAACACAAAGTAAATGAATTCAATAAATTGCATACAAGATACTATTACCTGATAAATGCTCGCACGAAGTAGTAGATAACTTCTGTCATAAAATCATGACTTACCTGTAACAAAAAAAACACAATTCATTAGTGACATGAAATGTAAAGCTTCATTTTGATGAATATTTGACCAGCAAAATTACATTATGTTTATAGATATAAATTTATATCGTTAGGTATCACCACGTCCTTATAAAAATTCAAAAGTTATAAGCTAATAAAGCTGGCTAATTCATAAAGTCATAGAACAATTGATTAATCATTTTATTTCGATTTTCCAAGAGGAGA
The DNA here is from genome assembly GCF_030848805.1 of Temnothorax longispinosus. Taxonomy (NCBI): domain Eukaryota; kingdom Metazoa; phylum Arthropoda; class Insecta; order Hymenoptera; family Formicidae; genus Temnothorax; species Temnothorax longispinosus. The sequence goes on from NC_092369.1 coordinate 9,823,251, forward strand.
TTCGTGTGCATCGCGCGTCATATGTAGAAGACGTGAAATTGCGCTACGGCACGAAACTTTCGACGTTTTGTATTTTAAAACTGCCTTATTTGGGAATTGACTGAACACCTCTACGACAGCCAAATAAAAGTTAACGCGATTCCGAAATAGTCTTGTAAGTTTTCACAAGACTTTCCGTACTCCTTTCCGTACTCCGCAACACACGTTCGAACCAGAAATTCCGCATTGCGGACTATCGGAGGGTGAATTCGCACGCGGTCTACGTACCGGGTGTTTCATCGTGCAAACTCCCCTCTTTACGCAATTAATTTTTCAAATTGCGCAGGGACGAAGGTCTGGTTACGCTCGTACCACCTTTTGCATTATTTTCTGAATTACGGCGAAATCCCGTACGCGCACTGAATTAGCAAATTATATGAGATGCCAACTGCATTTGGACGGGTAGGAATAGCTACTGCTTGTTAAAATTAGTCTACGGGAGAGTAGGTTCTACTTTGTGTTAGCAGTATACTTCGCCGTCGTCCACGCAAAATGTAAAAAATATTAAGGCAGGAGGGAAGCGCTTACTTTTGTAAGCAGCAATGGAAAGTCAAATAACTCAGTCTTGGCGTGAATGAAATTAAAAGCAAACACAATCTGACGAGATAATAATTAATATTTACGAGATACAAATATTTTTACATATTTGATATATTTCGGGTTTCTTTTATTCTTACGATTTAAGCAAACCCGTGAAACGTGAGCGGAATGCAATTCGAGATTACGGACTGAAATAACAGAATTTTGTGACGGAAAAAGGCATCTTTTCAGAGTATCGATCACATATCCGCGTCGCGATATGCCATAAATCTGGGAAACCAAGAGTCTGCGATGAAATCTTGATAAACAACAATATGTTGCGCGTATCGCATGTTCAAAGATATCGAGTTATTTTTCATAGACAATACCATATACACGGACAGAATTTCATTCATCGAAGAATACACGTTATCAAAATATATATCATGTCTACATTTATATTGCCGTTAATCTACCAGGAAAGCAGAATTTACGACAAAATCGTGTTGAAGAGCTCTGCACATTCGATCGATCAAAGATATCGCAAAATATTTTCTACATGTTATATCACACATATGTACGGAACGTAAGCAGCACATCAAATATTTCAAGTAAATGTTCTCGCTTTCTCTTTCTCTCTTTTTTCTCTTTTTCTTTCTGTCTCTCTGCTCTTAGAGAGCAATCATGCATGTTAAATCTGATTTTTTTTTCCTCATATTTTTAGTCGAACGGATTAAAAACATTCCACGAGGTAGACGCATTGAATTCGTTCATGCTCATACATATTCATAGATTTCACGTAAGTCAACAATGCGCTTACCACTGCGTGATGACACGTAGTCAATGCGGTTTGCTTACACGTTTTGGCGAGCCAACCATACAATTCTGGGACCTCGACTTTGCGCAGTAAAGCCCTTAACAGCCCGCATCGTTACGATCGTCTGTCGCTACTATCTCGTCTCGCGCCGTCTCGTAAAATAAGTAAATTAGATCCGCGCGCTGATAATTCCCGACTATTTTCCGATTTACCCCGGGTAAAATGATCGTCCGTGCCGTTTCTCTTGCCTTCGATGCGATTGATGCGCGGCGAGGAAACAAGGCGAGACCATTAAGAATATAATCGTAAAAGATGTTGCAGCCGGTCAATGGTCCGAAGTCCCTCGAGAGAACAGAGAAGTTCCGTAGAGTTATATCAGCGATACTACTATACTTTATTACCTTTGCCCGACTCTTCATCCAATGTGTTTATCACGATCTTCTCTATAGCTAAGGAGCCATGGCGCCGGCCGCCGCGACGCAATGAACTACGGTTGCAGTGGATATATTTAGTGTTAGCGAAAATCTACAGAATGATTGAAGAGAACGGAATCAAATACTTCTAGAATTCGCTCATATTATTAAAATAATGAAAAATTATTAAACATAATGCAATGTAATTTTGTAAATAAGATTGCTATTTATAAGTGTTTATTCTCCGAATTCTCTAAAAAAATGTCTTCAAAATAAATGAGAGAAGAGTGCAGGATATAAAATTCTTAAAATGGCTACTATCGGAAATTTAGGTAATTTTAGGTAATTCATCATCATGGTCGGAGCCCCTATCAGACTCCAATTTAAACGGTAAATTTTATTCGTTCTCACGTTTTAAACAAAATGAAAAAGATATTTGAGAAACGTTATATACGACAATTAATTGTGCAAATAGAAAATTCTAACAATTAAATGTATCTCTTTTTTATATTCCCTTTTTAATCTTTTATTTCTTTCTTTGCTCATAATTTTCTTTTTCTGCGTCGCAGAAAGTATCAGATATCTAGAAACAACGCGCTGTTAATTACAATATATTGTTTCTTAACCTCGCTGGTCGTTTAATATAAAATAAATATAAAATAAAGATCATTTTTGTGCGCGTTTGCATGGTGTATATGTGTGTGGGTAGATAAATATAATATTATAATAAAAACATAATTATTTTCTTTTTACGAAATAATATATTACACGATATATCCGGTGACAATTAGTATAAATTTTGATTGACGTAAATATGTATAAATATACAAAATGGTGTACGCAAATAGCAAATTAATAATTTGACAAATAAATTAATGCCATAATTTAATCAAATGAGTACCGTCTCGTATGTAATTCAATGCACTGAATTATGTTGTTTTGTAATATTTGAAGAGAATCCAACAACGAACGTGTAAAGAGCGGACTTTTATACTGATATTATTTCTATAGAGCTCATTATATATAAATGCTGGACAGCACGCTCCCGTTAATTCAATGCGCTTACGCTAATTCAACCCAATTAAATTCATAAAGCTAATTACGTAGAAATCATAAATACACAATAATTGCGTGATAGACCATGCGTGTAAAACGCGAAATGCGATCGTTCAATGGCTATTAATGAATCCATGAGATTCTTAAGAAAAAACAATATTTTAATTTAAACTATGGTGATAAAAGATCCGGAGAATCTTAAAATACTAATTGCAATTACATCGTGCTCGAAGATATTGAATCCTCGTAATCGACTTTGTGTAACTAAGTGTACCAGCTATCGTTAGAAAAGCGACTTCGTTACTATAGAGAAATTCACGGCAAGACACAGCTTCCACGATCCGCTACAAGGATTTAAGGATCAGAATCTCGCGCGTCCGTCGTCCGTTGACGCGGATCGCAAAGTTTGAGTGCTCAGGTGGCCGACTTTAATTCAATTTAACGGAAAGGCCATTCCGGTTGCCGGGAAAGTTATACGTTAAATTCGCGTACTTCTGCTTTTCCTGAGACCAGTTGGATTCCACGTCCGACAGATTAAAAAAAAAAACAGCGTGAAAGAACAGCCGCAATGCGCGAAGGCACGGGAAAATCGACGCCGCCAGATATTATATTCATGGCCGATTAATACTGCCAACGGAGAAGTTGCCGGTCACGATATATCATGACCGCAGAGTTATGAAAACGCTCGTATAATCCCCGCAGTCGCTAAGGAAAAAAAAACGAGATCGTCATCGCATATCGTGGAACTATTCAGGGTGAGATAAAACTTCGCGGCGCTTAAAAACGTCAAATTGCGAAGAATCTCTTTCTATTTTAATGCAACGTGTCATGATATCAGAAATCAGTAAAATCACGGCATTAAAGATATCAAATCTTACAGCCATTATCAAAATAAATATAAATAGCTAAGGAATTTAACGCACAATAAATGCAAATAAATAAAAGAACTAAATAGAATATAGAGAGATAATAAAATTTAAGAAAGAAACAATTGTTCTGTATATAGTCATGTTCATATACTATCGAAATCGGTTATATGTATAAATTGTCATGAAATATATGTAATATAACTTTGATATTGCATGCGACATCTTTAAAAAAGTATAGCATCGAGACAACGAATAAAAGTTATAAATCGTTGGCGATAACATGACACTCAAATTTCTTGGCGCGTATTCGAGGACTGTATTTCATTTTTCCAGATCGTTGAAGTAACTCGATATATGAAACAGAAAGAAGGCGATATATTTCTGGCAGAGCAGGCAATGCAGAGAGCCCTTTAGATGAAGTTGAAGCATGCAACGGAGAGATCCTCTCTCTTCAAAACTATAAATATAATATTTCTTAATGTTTTGTTCACAATTTTATTTAATATTTCTTGACATGTTCTATTCAAGAAGTGATACAAAATATCTTCTAATAATAAATTTAATGTACGACAAGTTAAAATAGACTTAAGAAGTAATTTAAAATAAGTCAAAACTCTAAAAAGAATAATAATAATCTTCATGCATTAAAATTCAATGCGTACCAAAATTCACAACAATAATTGATATATCTGCATGCTGCATTTTTCTTCTACTGTAAAAATTTTTGACGTCTGAATAAAAACAAGGAAATTTTTTATATTTTATATCACTATTGCGTGTGAGATAACAATAAGTGTCTTTTTTTCTCAAATTTCGGCATTAATAAATAAATAAAACTAATTTTATTTATATGTACTGTCGATCAGTACTATCTTTTTAATTTCACCGGGACAACAAGATTCGTTTCATAAATCACTGCAAGGGAATTAAACTGCATGGAAAAAAAGAGAGGGCATATCGATTAACTTTGGGCTAATCCGTCCAAAAGCCGCGTGCGCATTCCAGATGACACATAACTTTCTGTAAACCACACCCGGGAGAGGCTTTCAGAATGTTACATTACTACTCTAATGCTCCAGGACTTGCACACCAACTCAATTTTCGAAGTGAAAACGAGATAAAAGTCGCGCGCCGAGATGCAACTACCGAATCAGCATGAAGCATCTGCGAGTTGCAGATTCCGCGAAAAGACCCAATGGATAGGTGAGGAAAGAGACGGAGACAAAGAGAAGGACAAAAAAAGAATGTAAAAGAATTGGAGGTGGAAAAGAAACTGTAAATGAGGTACGTGAAAACACCTGGGACCGAAGGAAAGAAAAAAGTGAGACGCGCATAACAGTCAGACACCAGGAGACGAGAAGACAGAATAAATGCGTGTTTTTTTTACGACCCTCCCTATCTGGGATGCAACCGCGGGTTATTTTGCTTCGAACCGGGATAACCAGGCAAATGCGCATCCGCATGCTACCCGTCGTCACCTCGCGCCGAATTTATCACACCTCTTTCTTTCAAGGTATTATGGGTCACCGCTATTCCGCCCTCTCGGTGTGTTCCTTTCGCCGAAGAAAATGCGCCAACATTCCGGCATTACAAATTCGTCCCTTGGCCGTAGGTATCTCACGAGATCCCCTTACGCGGCAGATTCACGGGGCAAGACATAAAACATTCCTCGCGTGCTTTTTACCATCCGTAATGTAAGTAGTCGGCGAAGGAGGGTCTGGATAGTGAGTAGACAGACCTAGGTCCTTGATACATATTAATTGCGCCACCAGGCGAGACCTCATTGTCCTCTTCCTCAACCCCTTATAGCGCTTCATCAACTTCCTTCACGTGACAGGTTTTAATTACGTGGAATCATAGATAAGAAAGGGACGTGAGAAATTATCATGGTCTCCCATTGTGATTGTGATTTATACAAATCGATAGATAGCTCGTGAAAATAGTGGTCATACGATTTTAAATAATGACTGTATTCGCGCAGCTTATTTCTGTCTGGAACGAAAATATGAAATGTAATAGATGTCACAACTTTTGTTATTATTTTAACATAGCGATTGTCGTTTAGTTAATTTAAGTTGAGTTAATTTACATAATAGTTAGTTTACATATAATAATTCATTTGTTAAGAATAAGTTTATTTGCTAAGACTTTAAGTACCTGAATAGCAAGATTTAACGAAATATTTTAACTATGTAATAATATAATGAGTCTGTAATACGCTCCTTGTTTCTCAGAGATAAGAAATGAAATAATTACCATAGAAGTTATTAAAAGTAAGAAGAAAGAAATTCTCTGTAATTTTAACGGCTGCATTAACGTTTAATGTACGCTGCACGTACCGTCAAATTGTTAATTACTTATCCAGTGATACGCCATTTTGAAAGAAATGCGCTTGATGCAAGTTTCATTAAGGTCAATTTACATGACGTTAACGTGCGGTGCGGCAGAAATTACAACGCATACTATTGCGATTAATTAAGTTATTGCACATTTACCCACATGGATACACGGCAGATGAGCTGAACGTGTACTATAATCGATCACGTATAGCCGTTTAACAGAATTCTGCAGTTAAATACTCGCGCAAAGCTTTCATATTACGCAAGTAACGCAAAAAAAAAATCATCGAATCTTAAACGTCTCGTTTTCGGAACTACGAGTTTCGGCCCTCCTTACAAGACGCGATTCGGATTCGATTGGTCGGCAAGTTTCACTTCGGTGCGGTGTATTTAGAAGCGCAACGTAAATTAACTTTGGTCATTGAAGTATCGTCCGACGCTAACGCCTCGTTGGCCGAAGGTCAGTCCTCTACACTGATGGCTTTACTCAGTCGACCGTTGACGATTCGAACAATTCAATTTTCCATGGGATGGTATTAGGGAATGCGCTGACCGAATATCTAGCTGGTCGTCAGGGTCGAGAGAGCGGGTTAACTGTGGTCGCCCTGGACGCCGCGCCGGTCATGCACGATCATCGAACACACCGACCACGTGTTACACAATAATTGCCGATCGGTAACAAATGATTACATTAATTAATGACAGAATGACACAACACGCATACACACACAATAATATTTTCAATATTATTGTGCAGAAAAAAATTTTGTCCATACCGCGAAATCTGTATAAGATATGTCTTATATACTTGGCGTTGCAATTTTATAATCGAAAAGATAAAAAAATAAATTAAAGTAACATGCACGTATGGTAATTCACAAGATGAAGCGTAAAAATATCAGACATATCGCTTTTTTTTAGAGATATATATAGCTTGTTATATATATATTTTTTTATTAATATTTCTGAATTGCTCTTTCATAAGTAATTTAATTAAACGGTACCAAACATAATTGTGCCCCACAAAACCAGTTTTTAAGTTAGAACCTGACAACTTGAAATGTTTCATTTCTTTAATATTTGCGAAGCAACACACTCCAGAAAGGATACCACTTAATGAATTTTATTTGATAACTTATATCTAGAACATACTGTAAATAATTGATAAAATAAATTACAATTTTCTATAATAAATAAAATATCATATTTGAAACACAAGTTGCAAAACAAACAGCAATATATTCTATCGTTGTGAAAAAAATGCGGTAAAATTTTTCTCAATAATTAACATCTGCCGAATGCAATAGTGTTCCTCTATATATACTACGTTTTTTTTATATTGATCATTAAAACGTAGGAGTAAAATTTACAATTTGGCAGAATTGTTCCATCGGGCAGAGTGAAGTAACTGCATTTTCCGAACCGTGTCGGAAAAAAACCCAGAGTGAATGTATTCAAATAAAACCACTACAGATATTACGGTTATATCCATGGCGTGTGACAGTGTACGTTTCGCGTGGAAACACTGATGCATTATATATGCATGTGTGTGTGTCACCGATCTGGGTTTTAAAAAACGTGCGAAAAATGCATTGACAAGTTTTGCACAATGTGTGATGCAAACATCAAGCAAGTCGTGTGTTGCACAAAGTCAACAAGCTTTATCGATTTATCAATGAATGAAAAAACAGCTCGTACATGCACATTATGTTCGCGTGCACACATGCATGCATTATTATTACTGAGAAGTTCCGAAAACACGAGCATCATTTAAATCGCGCCCCTGCACATTGCGCGCTGTATGCGTACTTGTCAATGGTTGTATTCTGCAAAGCTGGTGTGCGGTAAATCGGCATGAAATATCGAGCAGTTTCAACGCGGAAATCGCTAATATCTGCGCGCATATTGTCAATATATGCAAAGTTAAATAGTCAAAGATTATCGATATCGATATTTTTGGAAAAGGAATGTCATGAGAGATTCATCACATTCAAAAATAACTCGTGCAGTCTATACCTGTTAAACGTTTCTAAGTTAAAGCATCGAGGGGTATTACATTTATACATAAATATAAATACCGCTCGCGCGTTTCAACTAATATTGTTTTTCGCAATTTGCTTCCCTATCCTCCAACTCTTATTTCTTACGAACCACTCTAGTCACATCCGGCTTATTCGTCAACGGTGGTACGTCGGCAGTTAGTCGGTATCGGAAAGATCGTCGGCTAATCCTTCTCTGTCCTCACACGCCACGCCCAACAGACGGGAAAATATCCCCGTTGCATTTTCCAATACCGAAGCGAGAAACATATATATATATATATATATATATATATCGTGCGTCTCTATCGAAAGCGCCACTCGCCATCGCCCCTTTCCGGATTGATAGATAGATCTAAGGCCACGAGAAGACGAAGAAAATCGAAACCCTCCAGACTCTGCGACCGGATCGCCCCGCAATCCGAGCAATTTCGTTTACGTATCGCTGTGCCGCGTGTCGTAGCCACGACCGATATCGTACGGCAAAGTACTCGAGTACGTCCCTTTCACGTCCGTTCCAGACGACAGCGCGCAGCGTGGCGGTATCCTTCTCCGCTTTCCCCTTTCTCTATAAGCCGAGAGATTATAAAGACTACATACATACTGGGGTATAGCTAGCACCAAAATCCCGCAATACCAACACACCATTTACCCTGCGACCTATCCCTCGTACTCCTCGTAGCCCCTTGCACCTTTCCTGCATTTCGCGTCAAGTTGCATGCTACTTCATAAAACAATAGCCCAATAATAATAATTTACTTAGTTATACGCGCAAATAAGAGTATCTAACTTAAATTATGGAAATGAATACGACAATTTTTCTTATCATTTTTTGGATAATAGTAGATCAGAAAAATCCAGAAATAACTCTATACATTAAAAAATGCTTATTTATATGTACGTTTCAAAAGTTTCATTAACTTTAGTTTCTGAAATATACCTAGTATATAATTTAAATAGTTTAAGAAAATATATAGTTTCCGAAAACCGAAACCGCATATTATTTCCTGCTATACCTATGTTGAAAACGCGTAAATCTCCGAAATCATTTCCCGTCTAGTTAAAATTTAATAAAAAATAACAGTTCGTTATTCGTTTCATTTCCGTACTCTCAACATAATTAGCTCCGTGATTATTAATTAGCTTGATATTAAAACATTTATTATCTATTCTTTCTTTTTACTATGAGTTCTTCGGATATATGACTGTATAAGAATACTCGATAACAGTTTCCCCGATTTCTAACACGTACAAGTCGAGCCTTGCCTCACGTTTCGGGCAATTTTATCAATTTCCCACGTGTCAAAATGTCAAAACCATATCATGCGAAAATGGAAACGCAAGTAGTATCTTCTCTTATATACTCAAGAGATCGTTTTTGAAATTTTTGGCTGCGGGTGTCGCATACCGTTCAAAATGTAGTAATTTTGTAAAATCGTTAGTTAGTAGTAATTGTCCTAAAAGCGTAATTAAATTGAAGTACGATAGTACTTTTTAAATTTTCAAAACCGCGGAATTTTTTAGCTAACATCTATCATAAACATTCAATAATTTTGAAGCCAGAAAAACGTTTTCTTTTTATGACGTCTTCTGATTTTATCACAAAAAGCTGCAATAGTTTGCTGAGTTTTAATTATTTTTCACTCATTATAAGAAAAAAAAATAACAATCATATAATAAGAGATCGAAAAATGGGATAACTTCTATATAATTATTTATCGCAATGCTATTACTTTTAACTGATATATTGATTTTCTAATATTCCTAATCTTCGCAAATTAAAGACAAAATACAGTATGTTGTATTTTTATATTACTGTGCACGCTAATATAAAAACAATCACTTATATTATATTTGTTCTCTCTCCAGCAGGATATCTGAACGCGACCTTCAAAACTGCAATGCGCATTGTCGATTCTCGATGCTGTGGAAATGGTTCCGTTATCACGGAGAGAAATCAGGTGTTCAACCATGCATGGAAATTCGGAATGAAAGTAAAGGGGAAGCTGCATGCCCACGCAATTCCCGAACCGACGCGACCTCATAGATGCTGCAATACACGTAGGAGCCAGTCGCCATCAATCTGCACCGCACATTACTAAACCAAGCGTAGGAAGCACATGACACCTTCCACCGAAACCGCTCTAATCTCATTCCACTAATTAAACCATGTATTATACGAACTATTTTCGGTTATTAATTTCCGAGAATACGGAAGATTTTATCACTACTAGGAAAAATACGTAGAAATCGTCGAACCCCTTACTACAAATAATTTAAGACTTTTTTATTAACATGAGAGTTGTGTAGGCAGTATTATGTTTTTAAGTATTTCTTGAACATTTCTTTTTTTATAAATAGACACAAATGTAACTAGTTACTGATTTTAATAAATATTAGATATTTTTAAAACGTGACATAAAATATTATTCGCAATAGTAAATCATTGTGATAAATTATAGAATTTTTATCATTACAAGTTGCTGATAATACAGAATTATGTTATCATTATTTTAGATCTGCAGTGTTAATAAATTCCTTTATGGTTTAAAAACAAAGTTTGATAAGGCCAAATAATAAATTTTGGAGAATGAGCACTTTTTTATGTGACGAGCACTGTACATAAAGCTCAAAGTGTGTTCAAACGACTGCGAGACTCTGATAGTTTTTCACATGCCCGTATAACTAAAATCTGTACAATTTTAACTTTGGAATTTGATACCCAGATACGCGAAATTTGTGCCCCTAAAGTTTCAGACGGATAAAATTTACCAGCGGCATAATTTCCGGGGCGATAGCACGAACGTCGTCACCAGCGCTTTTAATTAGGGATCGCGCCCTTGAAACGGTTACACGATGTTCCCAGATGAGCCAAATTTATCCTGCGGAAGATATGTAAAAGGAATATATATATGGAAGCTTGTCTTCTGCATGCTATATAATGTCCAAAACGATGTGAGTGATAATTGAATAATCCTGCGAAATCGTACATCAATATAAAAAAAATTTAAATTTTAACTTAATAAACCTTTTATTCGTTTCAAAATGCTGCGTTCTACGAAATTCAATTTTTAGAAATTACGACAGAATTTTCATGACATTTGTTGCAAAAAATTAAATGCCTTATGTATAACATCGTGTAATTTACACAATAAACGTATGAAATCAAATTATATTTATTATTTTAGAATAACTAGTAACCTAATGATAATCTGCATCGAATTTTCGGCTTCATTATGCGCGCTGATAAGCGAATACGAAGCACCGTAATATATATATGATTGCGATGCATATACGATTTCACTAACCATTTACAGTCAACCTGCGTATCTTAACGCGCTCTGTCCATGAATACATATGCCAGCATGCAGTGCAGATAAGATGACGGTTGCATAAACCCTCCAATAATTGCGCAAATTTCCGAGACCGAGGATGGCTTTGTGCATAATTCGGCAATGTTGCGCCTCGCGCCTACCTGTCAAGACGATCTCAGTAACATTAATGCTTCGTTAGAACGCACATTAATCGGTTTTCCATTAATGTTTCAACTATATATTCTCTACATAATTCGCACTTGACGATTTATACAGTCTGTATAAGAATAACTTTTCATAAAAATGTGACAATTAGTTTAGAATCACATCATACCTTTGCATATCTTATATGTATTTTATCTAGAATATCTTAGAAACTATAAATGAAGCTATAGAATATAGCTATAGAAGTACAAAATTTATCGGCACATATATATAACGATAAAAAAGATCATATAAACGAAATACTGCCCTAGTTAGAAACTCATAAGCAGAAATATTTCATTTTATCATATCGTGTATCAGTTAATTTCGTAATTGAAAAGTAAAATATATCTACTAGCAATCGTATAATTTCTTTCCAAAAGTTAATATTATCAAAAAATGTTTGTTACATTGTACACAAAAACAGAATAAAAATCTAATAGAGAACTGAATCTAAATCTTAAAGATATCATAATAAATCATGATCTATTAAAGACGATTTACTTCACATTGTTTTCTATAAAATCATCTTGGATGAGACTTTTGGTTGAGGCAAAATTGTTAAAGTACATATAACTCTAAAAAATAAACAATTAATGCAAACGACAGATTCGGTAACGGCAAAACAAGTTAAATAAACAAGGGCACTGACCGAAAATGTCAACATCGTAATTTGACTATGATTTTCTACCTTGTTCACGTGCGAAAATTAACAAAGGTAAATAAATGTAAAGTGAATACGAAGCGGATACAAACAAAATTGTTCATGAAAAAAAAAGAGAACAACGATTCGAAAGGTGAAACGTTAGACATTATTGTTTATGAGATATTTCAAGCAAATATTCTACATTGTGTAACGACAAATACATAAGAAAATCTTTTGTTTTTAATTTAATGGTAAAAAACTGTTCTCGTTTTCAATTTCTATTCAAGAGACATTTCTTCTTAGATAATTACCGCAAAAATGCGGCACTTCTAAAGATAGAAATTTTAGTGATAAATGTTTCTTAAACTTATCCAACACGGAAATCCGTAGTTAGAAGTTAGAATTATCTCATCTCGGAAATAAATTTAGTTTGTGTGCCAACTTTAGCAAATGGAAAATGGCTGCTTTAGAATTCGTCGAGTACGCATCGAATATATCTACAAGTTTCTAATAGGAATAATCCCAAATTCTTTACTGTCTTGATTTTATTAATCTCGAGATTTCCTCATATAAATTAAGTAAAACATTAATAATATATGACACAATTTCCTTCATTTCAATTAGCTTCATTTTTCACCGTAAAGATAAAAACCTGCAATCTATCTCTATCGCATCCTATTTCTGAATATTCCGGATCACAATCGTACATTGTTAGTTGAAAGATTAAATCAATCGCAATATGGTTGCGCTGCAATGTGTGTTGCTATAGTCTTATTCCAAGTATTCTACGTCAGACTGCTGACTGTTCCAAAATCTGGCATCACGCGCCGGTGAAATACAACACAGCTCGTCGTATCTGGGTTAATACCGAGCAACGAGCTCAATGTCGAACTTTATTAATTTCGAGGAACGCGAGGTTCATCATCGAGCGGCAATCCATTGCAAATGCGCCGTACGTACGTAGGTACGTACGTCGTTAACGATTTTCTGTCAATTTCGACGTCAACGGTCTGCGCGTCGATGCGCCGACTATGGAGGTAACCGGCTAGGCGGTATGAAATCTTCGCCACGGCCCCATCGTTTTAGGCAATTAACCAGAATAACGTGCGTTGCTGTTATCGATCGATTTACATACTCGACGTTGGATTTCGACGGCGCGCGAATTATACACACGCAGCACGCACTTTGCCGTACCCGGGGAGGCGAACGTATACGTCGTCTCTGAAATATGCACATACGATAGCACACCTGTGCTGCTCGTAGTTTAATTGCATTGCGCCTCGCCGGCGTATTGCACCTTCAAACCTATAGCGCGACGAGCACCTTTGCAAGAACAATCATCGTACCCTGCGTGCAACTGATTATACACAAATAAGGAAATTCTAATGTATTCCCTGGCGCTTTTGTTTAATTTTCCAGAATCCCATTTGTCCCGAACATTTTAATTAGAACGGAGAGCGACTCTGTACCACCGAATCGGTTAAAATTTCCACCGAATAATTTACCTTCGGCTGCGGTTTATCGGAGATGCAATATTTTAACCATGCATAATGACACGAGAAACGGGACTTATTCAAAATACAGTATGATAATCAAGCCGTTTGTCATACAAGTGACAACTCTTAACAGAAACACCAAAATTGACTTACTCTTATATTTCAGTAAAATTTGGAAACTATATTTATGTCAGATTTAACTTATTCGATTGTATATTCTTGTAATTTTATATTAAATATTAAATATCCTAAAGATAATTTTGCACAAATTGCAAATTACAATTTTCGAATTACTTAACATTTAAAAAAATAATTGAAAGCTGTAAATTCTTTAAAAGTATTAAAAATAAATGCTTTTTACAAATCCGGTAGAGAATTTAAAAATTCACATATCTGAGCATACGGAAACAGACGAACTAATATCTTCATTTAAGAATAAATATAACACTTAAGCTAAAATGTCGTCCTTTCAGTATATATTTAGATATACTGCAATAATAATTTCTAGCTTTTTATTTTGTAAAATTAATAACAAAACTAAAAAAATAAATTGTCTCGTCTTTAAGATTAAACCTATTTAGCGGAAATTAATTCTGTGTAGAAAAAAATAGGCGAATACGACACTATTCTTAAAAAGAAAAATGTCATTATCCTACCTATTTCCATCCCTCTTATCACTATCAGCAACTTTTCCTCAATTAACTTCTCCCATTCCACTAACTAAGTAGTTTGCTCCAACGAGCACATTTTGCATCCCTTGGGCGTTCTGGATTTCCTAAAATCCATCCTGTACATACTTATACTGATTGAACAATTAAACAGCTAACATTTTATATTCATTCAGCAACTTAAAGACTTAAACAATTTTTAAAGTTCTTTCATATTCTCTTTCATATATTCCAATTTTTCAAAAACTGTCGAACTGGGTCATATACGTACACTTTTTCTATGTACAGATCATATATCAGTTTAACCGTTTAAACAGAATGAACGATATACCTAACACACACGCATTTGTACGCATGCATGACCTTTTATGTACACGACACGTGGAAACCCGAACACGGTTTTGAAAGTGCAAACAGAATTTTAGAGATAACTGTCTTTTATACTTTTCGAGAATCTGAATACACAAGGCAGTTTAACCGTATACGAAAATTAAATATCAATGAAAAATTGTTCGTTTTTAATTGTCATTATATATATGTGAAACAACTTGAACAAAGAATTTCATAAATTTGTTATATATCTGACAATGAGTTTTAAAATCGCAATCGCTTGATTATCGGACCTTTAAAAAACTCATTTGTTTCTAGATATATAAATGTTTTCTGAAATAATGTATATATAAGACGTCATAAACATCGATGCAACGACGCATCAGCGACTAACCGAGTCATCCGCTTCCATCGATTAAGCCATATTCAATATCGGTTAACGTTCGTGGCACCATCCATATCGTTAATGACCCCCCAAGGGTAATAATGACTACCCCTGATATCGATTAATCATTTAGTAAAAGATTAAAGGATCCAATACTCGTACATAAAAACCTGAAGGTTGAATTGTCACGTACAATCTGTTCGACAGATAAAGTAAATCGGTCAATGAACACGAAAAGATCGTTTCGCACGAACATTCCATTATTAAAAACAAAAAAAAAACTAAATAAAAAATTCATTTAATATATAGTAAAAAAAAGTGTAAATTCCAAGATAAAATAGCATTTTTAATTTTCTCTTATAAGAGGCTTCATCTTTTTCGTTTAACGCGAGTTTTATGATGCAGAATTTAATATATTCTTAACCAGAAGAGAGGAAGATAAAATCTTCGGTATATATGTATATATTTCTTCACGAGCATGTTATATTACGTCGGTATTATTAAATAGAATCAAACGCGTAACATTTCATATAATATATTAAAGAGTGTTAATTTAAGGTTTGACGTATAAGATCTTAATTGAAAGTAAAATCCTGGTTTCTTAGCGTATTCACTGCGATACTTTGCGCCACGTTAGTGTTGGGGGTTACAAGGGTAAGTATCCAGACACCCTATTCAGCCCGATGTATAGAGTTAAATATTTACCGAAAAGTAATGAGGTACTGAAGTATCACAGCGGAAATTGTGAAGTGGATGTGGTGGCCGATGATGAAAAGGTGGAAAGTTCCGCAACCTTTACGTCGCGAGCTTTTTACGTGACGGTTTAAGGTAGACGTGTACCTATATGCGTACGTGATGAACGCGGTTGAAGGAACGGCTGAAAGAACGGAAAAGAGAAACGAAGAGAGATTGTAGGAAGCGCGACATTTACGCAGAGTGGAGCAGAGTGTTCCGAAGGGCGGGGATCCACTTTCGCTCTGTATGACGCTAATGTATTCTATTGAAGCCGACCATCAGACAGACTGGTAACCCAACAACAGCCTCCCGTGTTTTGAATAATGAACGAACTCTGCCATCGCCCTCATCGATTTGCCATCGTCCGCCGCGCCGCGGTCAAATTGTCCCCGGTCGCGCTATTTAAAATGCTAAAGACGCGGTCGGCTTTCTCGGACAAGCGGCGATTTCGCGATTTCGGGCGAGGGATTTATGCATCTGGTTCACGTCATAAATCTTCCGAGGGAAATGAAAAGCGCCGCGCGCTGTGTCGCATCGCGTCGCCGCCGTGCCGAGATATCCGTCTGAGAATTGAAACGGTTACGGGCGTTGCCGGCGTCAGCCCTTCCAGTCTAAGCGCCATAACTATTATAGTCCACGACACTACGATACCGCACAAATCACTCTTATCGTGCCACCTTTCATTTATACCGACAGTAAAAGAAAGGGCTGAGTAGATATAAAATTGATATACACGATCAACGTGTTTACGTAATACGCTTGCGTTTTCCGCGAGATGATGCTTTTTTAACACGACGATGATAAGACACTTTATCTGAATTTCCAAGATGCGTCAAGTCTTTGAATGGGACAACCGTCGCTTTATACGGCCGCGATTAAGATGAACACGCTCATTATTGTAGCTACATATGTATGCGAGTTATCGGCATTATAAGGCCTATGGAATGCGTCATCGCGCAGTTTCACAATGTTACTGCGTTATAAACGCGAAGGCTGGCTTTTCCATTGTCGGGAATAGAAAACGCGCGTCGTAGTCGCTCGCGCACTGCACATGGACTGAAATATAAATTTCGCGCTTCCACCGCGCGTCGCAACGATAATAATACTTTAACGCAGTGCGATCTATTTTTTTGATGATCTATATGGCGCGCGTAAATTTATGATTTCCGTGCGAGATGTCACATAAATCGACGAATATAGCGTGGGCCGTGACGCATCGACGGTTATGTCTATTCGATACTCCCTTCTGTGTGTATTGAGCGCTTTGCAATACGATTGCAACAAGAGCTGCGCCAACAGATATTTATATTATCTACCCTACATGCCTAAGAGTTTTCAAGTTATTTGCAAATCACTCTGATACACGTATGCATATATGCACATAAATTTTAAGAAGATTTAATCTTTAATAAATCTTTCCCAACTTTAAAGTAAATAGACCAAAGTAAAAGTGAGACTGATGTAAAAACAAAAAGTTCCTCCACGACGAAGAAAATGGAAGTGAAAAGAGGAGTATAAGATGAAAGTTTCTATATTAGGAACCGCCATTTGCATCCCTAATGCTTTGACTTGCGAAACTATCGATCATGACGTTCATATCTTTCACGAACGTCATTAAATTGATTTCCACGACAATAACAACGTAGTTTTTTCGTAATCGAGATAGAACGCGCGGCATAAGGGTCACCATTTAAAATATATATCGCGATTAAATGGAAATACGAGTTTCAAATGCCTGACAAACGAGTTCGCGCCGCCGGTGCGGCGAACGCATTAACCAAATTGTGCATTCTCGAGAGGCGATCTCGATGGCAGAGACAGAAGGAAATGCGCGAGAGCAACGAAGGAAATCACCATAATTGTGCGCTCGTTGTGCATCGTAACTTGCGCAACATCTTCGTAGAAATATAACGATACTTAACCCTCATCACGATTTGCAAAGACGATTCCGAAATTATTGCACATTATTACACATTTTTATTTCTCTGAAAAATAGAATTCTCTCGTGAGAAGATCTTGTGTTTGAAATATAAGTCATTTACATCCACGCTGTAATGACATCAAAGTTACAATAAAGCAGCCCTGAATCGCATAGTTTTCTCAGACTGAATTAAACATCGATTTCCTGTCCCGACCTTTACTTTTCCAATACATATCTTCGACCCAATTTTTTCTAACGTCGTCTATTATTTAAAAAAAATCGTACAACTTTAAAAAATTATGCGAAAAAAAGCGCGCCATATGAATGCGAATAGAAGATTGCAAAAAATATAAATCTATTAAAAAGAGCTACAATACTTTTCGCAAAATAGCGGATATAGATTATCTGAAAACCAATCATTCATACGGTATACGGTAACAAATAGAGTAGAAAACGGCAGCTAAATTACCATTTAGAATTCCACCCGTGCCGCGGCATGAACAATCTTCCGGTAGAGGGACCTCGTTTACCTCCGAACTGTATTGAAGTTCGAAGGATATTCTATTGTTCGACGGAACCTCGTCCAGTGTGTACGGAAACAGTTAGTCCGTTTAGACAATAATTAGTCGTCAAGGGAAAACTACGGTGGACGAAGGCAAGTGCTTAATTGCCGCCTTCGGTGCCCTCGGCCGTGGAGATATAGAGCACCGTTTAGTACCATAACGGGAAAGTGAGATAGAGGGAAAAGGTAGAATCTCATTGACCTTACACGTTTACCCATTCTGTCCCAATCCCTTCACGCCGCAGTGTACGTTTACATAATGAACGAGATTACAATCTAACACGAATGGGCGGGACTCGTCCGAAAAGAGATTATCTAATGTACGTTAGTCAAGTAATTAGTTGAAATAAACTGGCGCGGAAGTAACTTTTCTCATTATAAAATTAGCAAGTTAAATACATTTGCGGTAGTAGATATAAATATTTGCAGTACAGCTACATATAACATATATGTATGTGAAACATGGTACTCAAAACACTGAGAAAAATATATAAAAATTTTATAAATAAAAACGTTATGACAACTAAAGGTCTTCAATTTCCGCGATGAACATTGTGTATACTTAAATGATACAAAAGTTTACAATTCGCTGCATAGTAGTATAACTATAACAATAATAATATAACTATATATATAATCTTTCATTAAAAAAATAAGAGATTAAGCAACTACAAAGCAGAATCGTAGTTTCAGTGAGAGACCAGTTGCCACTATTGAATTCAGGATTTATTTCTGGGTTATGTAATAATCGTAGTCCGACGAACAAACGACGAGTATTAAAATTGTTATAAATATTATCATTTCTGTGATGTCAATCGTATCGATAAAATGCCAGGAAATAAATTTTTATCAAGTAAGAGTAAAAACATTTCGATTAAGATCAAATAAGTATTAGATCTGATCTGTTAGAATAAATATTTCGTTATATATGTTTAAAATACATACACAGGAATTCCATTTCTATACCATAAACAAGAAATTTACAAATTAAGGTCTATATCTGTAGCACAAAAACATATTTCATATTTCTTATTCCGGCTGAAGAAATCTAGAGAGTGATGACTTTCGACAGCTGCGATACAGAAACTTGTTCAAGAACAGAACGAGCATACTTCAAATAGTCAAAATAAATTTTGCCCGCATTTCTACGCATACAGTGTCAGAAGTTATGCAGTCATGTACGAAATGGAACAAATTGAATTTTCAACGAAAGGTTCACATGAGAGTTCTTGCTCTTTTGAAAGATTATGCACATTCCATGTAGCGTACATATATGTGTGTGTACGTATTATAATACACCTACGAAATCATATTCAGATAATAAAAACATTAACCGTATATTATATTTGATAAAGAGAGAAAAAGAGAAAAAAACGTTAACCGTATATTATATTTGACAAAGAGAGATAAAGAGAAAAAGATTCTTTACATATCTAAATCTTCAAACTATAAATAGTATAATTTTACACAATAAAAAATATCAAGTTTCTTTTAAATGCAATACCTCTACTAGAAGAAAGCTATAGTGTGCTTTATACATCAAAAAATAATAATATCACGAAATTTACTTATGTGTGAACAAACAAGCACCTCGTCGTCCCATAGGTACGTACGAGAATACTGAAACGAGAGAACGTAAGATAAACATACTGCATATATACTGCTGGCACTTTACATGCGAATTTGAGTACGATGCAATTTTTTATGCCGGGTAACTCATACACACGGAAAATATATCTTAAATAATCATGCTAGACTTTTAAAATGCATAAAGCATCAAATTCCATTCTATGGTCAGCATCTCTCCATTTTTCGTTATCGTCTCTCGTACAAATTTGTAAAACAACTCACGTACAAAAATTGTTTATACGTCGGTAATCGCGGTAAATACACGGATTTGCGACGTACGACAAATGAAATTTCCAAACACGAACTGTTCCGCGCTATACGTCCCGAGTCTTCGAAACGAACGTTCGGAGTTTCGACGCGTGAAAAAGTTTTTGGCGCAGAATTGAATATACGAACGTAGCTCGCACTTTCTTATCGTATGGGCGCGGCAAGAAGGGAAAAGTTTCGGAAACGGAGGGCGTTATCGAGGCTTCGGCGAGTAATGCCTGGAAAGTTGATACTCCCAGCCATGTACGTGGAGACCAAAAATTCGCAGGTGGAATCCGCGAAAAGGCTTTCGTTTCACGCTTTACCGGGATCGTCATCTTGCGCTCGCCAATGCAGGGAACTTTCTCGAGTGGAGCATACAATGCATATTTAAATTGCTCCCGGATGTATTCGGAGCGTAATGCGAGGACGGTTCAGCGCGCACAATACGTTCAAAGATTTCTTTATAATACAAAAAGTGTCCGAGAATGGCAACGGATGAAAGTCGACCATCAATCAGATGTATCATCTGAAAAAGTCGAGAAAAAGTATAGCCAACGGAGCGCACGGATAAATTATATCCACCGAATGAATACGAATATTTCATAAAAATGCTACATTTTTCGTTCATTAACGAATCCCGCCCGTTATTTCAGTGAAAAATATTTGTAATAAAATTATAAAATATTATTATTATTATTATTTATTAGTTATGTCTTCAGTCTTACAATATATTTCATAAAAATAATGCATCAATGTTTTCTTTTTCTTCTTTTTGTGGAAGAATTACACATGCTAAAAGTGTGAAACAGTCATAAAGAAAACACACCGCGTGTAGAGTAAGATAAATGAAATAAATTGTTGCGAGGTGTAGGATGCTCGTAAATAAAGCAACAGTCCTCAAATGGATCGCCTTTAGCGACCTTTATATTCTTTTTTATTTCTCGTATCTGTCTTTCCTTCCCATCACCGAAATCTGGTTTGCACAGTTTGCCATAATCCAACCCTTTTCGCGACGATGATTTGATTATGAAATACGACCCGTCGTTTGAACATTGTAAAATGTTTTGTATATTTCAAAATCTCTACCCGCTCAATTCGTCATTTTAAGATAATTATACACGGAGAGAATTTTCTCTTAAAATTTACCCTGAAATCACGGTAGTTGTGGGACAACATGTACCATCAAGAATTTTATGCGAGCTATTCTGATTAATATCTACCATAATAAAAGATATTAATATCTATTACATTGAAATATAAAATATGTTTGATTAATTTTACTAAAATATATCTTACAAAATTTCAATAATTTTTCAAAATTTACCAATCTGCTTGGTAATTTTTATCACATTGTTTGTAAAATGTCTTTTGTATATTTTAAAAATTCCTTGGTTGCCAAGTTGTCCCAAGTTTGTAGTAAATTTAAGGGTAAACTATAACAAAAAATTCTCTCCGTATAGCAAATGAAAAAGATGTCCTCGTGTCATAGCGTCAAGCACATACTGTTTCGTAACTGGAAAACACGTGAAACGCATAAATCATTTGCAGTATGAACCCAGCTTTATCCTATTAAATGCGCAAGTAAATCGGATTAGAAAACGCTATTAAAACATAACAGACGCGTTTGAATAGAGAGAGAGAGGGAATCAAAGAGAGAAACAAGTGTCGGTATATGGTACTGGAGATTAAAAACTATTTTATGCAATGCGCTCTGCTTCTCTAACAACACGGTATACCGTAACGTTGCGCGCTAATCTAGACATAAAATGATAACATGCCAAATCGCCCGTCGTATCAGCGAAATCGGAACGTGAAATGTTATCGCGTTTCGCTGCAGAGATCGCGGCTTTAGATCGGTGTCCTGTGATGTTATCCACGGATGTGAAAATCGCTTGCGTAATAATTCGACATATACACATAAGAGTTGTCCTCACTACCGTGGTTAATATCTTGAAAAAAAGGGATAAACGAAAAGAAACGCGGAGCGATAATATAACGACCGTCATACCAGATGGAAAGAAGTAATGTCAACGTCTGGGATATCACCGTTTTTGGTACGAGAGGCACGTAAACCACGCGACACTGTAAGAGTCCCAGACAGGGCGACGACAGTGTCTCGGTCGGGCCGGCCCGAGAAAGGGCGAAGAATGGCATAAAGAAAAAGGGCGAGAAGCGGCGCAGAGCATGCTTGATGGTCGGAGGAAGGCTTGATAAATTGGGTTTCTCGCGATTACGGTTAGACGACGTAGTGTCGCTCGTACAATCCGCGAGACTAAAGAATCCCCCCGTTCCCTCCGATCTTCACGTTAGAGCTTGAGAAATTTTCGCGCCATTCTATGTGCTAGGAATTCTTGACGTATCTCATTTGGTTAAAGCGTGGTGATGGAGAATTTGTCTAACGTTATGTCGCAATTTTCGCGCATAAAGATAAAGCTTAACGTAGACAAAGCGTACGTTTCTGAATGGAATATTTAGTGCTAAGAATCCAGAATTATGTTTTAAGTAACAGAAATCGTAAATTGCAAGAATTTCAACAATAATGACAGTTTAATGTAAAAATTCTTATTGTAGGAGATTATACAATGGAAACCGAAGTGAGTTTACCGCTTAACTGCGAGTAATGAAGAATTATTTTTCAATTAAATATATTCACGCCACACACACGCAATTGCGGGAGCAACAACCGATAGAAATTACAAAATCAACAAAAATGTTATTCTGCAAAATAATTAATATCCTACACAATGATGCATGATGGAGATATAATATAATAATTGGATAGATAATATGGTTACTCATTTTATGAGTGAAGCTATTAAAATATAGTAAAAATATATCAAATGACCGAAAAATTTACATTTTTAATCAACATATAATCCTCGACTAATATTTCCCATTTCTTTTTCGAGATAATTATGTTAAAGTATAAACCGGTTTTCACGAAAAAAAAGCTTATTGATTTTTTAGCATTCATAATTTAAAAATTATTAGCACTTATTTGCACAATCTTACTGCAAAAAACTATACATCCCATAAACTGGTCAAGAAGAGAACATTTGCAAAGTATTTTAGAACAATGCTATATATATATAGGCATACAGCAATAGATACAGCATTATATAACACTAATCAATATTAAACTTTACATATAATATTGCAGTAAAATTGAAGATATTTATAGTAACCACGTCAATGCGTTGACTTTATCGAATGTCCAAATACATACACGTGAGCACGGACTGATGACCATTGAAAGACACTTACACGTAGTATTTTGGACGGTCGTTTCTAACACTGCAACGTAGTTCCAGAATCTATATCCTACGACCGGTCTAACTAACCATGTTGCGGTCGTATTCGCAGCTGCGATCTGCAAATGCGACTACCACACCTACATAGTAATCTCATTTACAAATTCGTCAAAGGAATAGCTCAGAGATATGGTGCTACACCTATTATTATCTATCTTACACGTGTAACGCACAATGCGATCGATCCCGTATTACTATCCCATATAGATAATGACTTCCGGCTCATTCATTAAGCAAAGATATCACCCAATAAAATATATAACAAATATCAAATTTATGTGGAATTCGCAAAAAACGCAAGAAATTTTGCAAGCTTTTTCACTATCCGCTTTTACGAAAATAAACAAAAATAAAATCAAATAAACAAAAATAGAATTAAGCAAAAATAAGATAAAACACGAAAGTTGAACACATATTTTTGGCCCTATTCGTTTTTCGTTGCAGTATTCCAGAACAATGAGACCAGCATTATGTTTCTCTCTCATACGACATTCTTCCAATTAGCTCGTAAATATCGGGAGGATAGGCCGAAGAATTTAATGCGCAACGGAGATTCGTTTATTTCGCACAATTTTCAAAAATATTCAGGCATCGTGCGTGGCATATATTGGCGACATTAATTCTCCCGTATCGAACGACCAGGCTTGCCAAATGAATGTAGTCGTATATATTTTCCCACTATTTTTGCGTGCACGTGCGATACATTCCGAGCACAATCTCAATCTAGATGGGACCGCGGATCGCACTCTGTATGGCGTGCAATCCAAACGAGCGCGATCCATTTTTCTTCACGGAATAAACGCTACGCGGAATAAACTTGTAGTACGCAAGTACGCTCTCACGTGAAATTTCAGTGAGAAAGCCAGCGCGATAATGCGGGAGAAAATTTCCGGTTGTCATGTATAATGGAATTAGGTTCACGCGCGATAGCCATTCCCCACTATATTACGGCATCAGAATAAAATGTAGGACTCGATTCTCTCGCGTTCTCGTTATCGTTCGTATATGCACAGAAAGAAAAATTCAACGGTTGGCCGAGTTAACCGTTGAAAATTTGCAAAATTCGAGAACATATTCAGCGCGCGCTTAATTCAAAGAAAATCTTTCACTTTGGAATTATATATCACTACAAAAGTGAACTATTTGATTTCTCGGAAAGTTATACGGCTTAGGTTATTCGAGGAATTAGAATATCCGCTTTTCGTATTAAACGTACCTAAATCCCTGCATTAAGCTTTAACATGGAAGGACTAATGTTTACTAAAACACTTTATGGACTAAGTAAACAATGAACAGTAAGTAGATTTACCTGAAACTTTGTGACAAGATGGTTCTAAGATCGAATATGTTGTAGTTAAATGCAGTTTCGACAGAAAATATAAAAAGAAACGTAAAACTGTTTAATTTATACATTTGTTGAATATAGTTTTAAAATATAATTGTTCGGATAATTTAAAATTGAAAATTAAATTTTCAGCGATTCAAACTAACTCTTTAAATTTTCACTCGAAATACAATTTGAAAAATACGTAAAATTTCGAAATTATTTATTGATTATTATCCGTATGTTACAGAACATATAGATTTTTTAATTTAAATCTAATCAAACCTAGTTGTATATTAATGTTATGAAAGAAAATATATTCAATTTGACAAAAATTTATATCGTCCGATATCATTAAAATGAAAATACTGTCATTCTGTATTCTGTTGCAGAATAAATTTTCACTATTTCTCTGTTTTTATTTTCAAATTTCAAAATGGTCATTGTAACGATTAAAATTATCATCTCATGTACAATAAATCATATGTAAACAATTAGTGTACAAAATTCAGTAAATATTCAATGTATATTAATTTAAACTATATATTAATATTTACGCAACAGTTATCAGGCAGCGGTTAAAAAATTGTATAGAAAGCAACTTTTTGAATAGATTCCTGTTCTTCAAACATTGTTATTAGACCTATCGTTCTTATTTATTATAACTGCACGTGGAGATTCTGCGGATAATTAATATCTATGTCTAACGTTCCGTTTATAAATATGCGGAATAAATCGCGGAATCCTCCTAGCGAGAAGAAACGAACAATGGTATATCACCCTCATCTCAGCATCTCACTTGGACAATAGTCCGACATGTTGCGGATACGCGAGTGCGCTTTACCTGTGAATGCGAGTGATACTCGTTGCCGGCGCCGTTTGGAAACCTGAACCGAAAGGGGCTGTGCACGGGACAGTTGATGCGAAACGGGCTTTCCGCGGGCAGTCTGGGCGGTGGATGGGTATGCGGGCCAAAAATCACGCAATCCATCGGCATGGGCCGCCCGGGGGCGTGATCGAGGGATCTGCAGGAAGGATAGTTCATAGGCGTTCGTATGGCTGAATGCTCGACCGGCGGTCTGCCCGGATGCTGCGCTTCGTGCTGCTGTCGATGATCCAACAGCCGCGATACGTGCTCGGTCGATCGACAGCCGTGCTCGTGAGGCCTCCCGAAATGATGATCGTGAATGTAACTGGCGTGATCTTTCAACCGGCAGGGGTGCTCAATGGCGCGCATCACGCGGCCACGATCCATGCCGCCGCTCCCCATACTGCCCGGTGACATCGAGGACGGAGCAACGGGATGTTCGACAACCGATCGCGGTTGCTCCGTGCGAATTTGCTCCATCGACCGGCTCATACCCTCCATCGGTCGCACGGATTGATGATGTTCGACGGAGGCACGCATCGGATCAGACGGCGGCTGACGTATGATGGAGTCGATCGATCTCATCGACTCCATCGATCTCATCGCCTCGGTCGAGCGCATGCCGTGCTCGAACGGACGCATCGGCGAGGGATCGGTTGATCTGCACGGCCTCTCCCAGCATCGCGGCACCGTCGCCGCGCCGCTGCCTCCGCCGCCGTGACCTTGAGGTACCCAACCACCCGCGTACGGATGATGATCCATCGCCGCTGCGAGCCGCCGTTAGCGCACCCGTACTCACGGATCTTGCAGACGCATGGCCCTGTCCGGTGCCATGATCCGCTTTTATTCGCTGCCGCGTCGCGAACGTCGCGCACTAACACTCGCGAGAGTTGACGCACGCTGTCGTCGCTGACGCGTCACGACGCGTCACGTCGCGATGCACGCTCCAGATCGGCGAAACGAGAACGAAAACGAGCACAGAAGAAATAAACCGCGATCCACGGCGACGTACGGACGCAAAAGAGAGAGAGATACACGAACGGAATCGCGCGTAAGAGCACGCGGGGGTGACTGTCGAAACGGGAGAGAGACACGAGTGAAGGACGAGAGACAGAGAGACAGAGCGCAAGGTTGCGAGATAGACGGTAAACGAAAATCAAGGGGCGCGAAACGAAAGTGAAATATCGGCTATCCAACAGTTTCCTTGCGAATTAGGAAAAAGTTCGAACGACGGAGAAAACCGTGCGCGAGTGCGGCAGCGACGGAAAACCGACGCATCGCGATGCCGCGCTCCCCAACACTGAACCTCGCAGCCTCGACTGCCGCGCAGTCCCTCCACGCAAACCAGCCGACCGACCCACTATCCTCGACAGCCACCCTCACCCCCCGCCACCTAGTCATCCCTCCCACACGTATACCCTTCCATACCCCGGTGTGTGTCTCATCCGCCAGCATCACCAACCCCTCAGCGGCAACGCGGCTCTCCTTCATCCCTCTGGACCGCAATGTTCGCCCACCGCCTACGGTTCCAACTCTCCTCCCTCATCCTCGCCCCTAATTTTCTTCCTCAAACTCAGCCGCAGTCTCCCCCTTCCTTCTCCTCTTCATGAGGTGCCGCTCCTTCTCCCGTAATCTTCTACTCTCGCTTTTCGTCCTCTTCCTCTCTTATACTGTCTCTCCACCCTTGCCGCGAACAATCACCGAATTTGCCGATTGCCGTTTATTCTCCTTTCCTCGCTCGAAACTCCCCCGCTATTCTCTCACGCGCAATCCTATTCGTGTGTCTCTTTTTCACGTCTGAATGTCCATTTCCTCTGTTTCTCGTTCTCATTTTCATTCACACCCTTCATCGCGATGCGTCCGTTCGCTACTTCTTTCAAAAATTAGAAATGATTGACTCTTTCTCAACTTCTTGTAACTCATCTAGATACCAATTCTTTTATTATTCGGAGAAGCCAGCTGAAATGGGTCAGGAAAAGTATCGAAAGCTCGAGGCGTCGCGTCGGTCCAAATAGGAAAGGAAAGTCTGATGTGCATGATTGGAGACCGAATATCTGGGACTAGTATATGTCCCATACGCCGAAGGCGCGTGAATGAAAAACGGCCGATCGATTCCTCCACGAGTAGGTGGCTCTCCTGACGCTACGTCTCATTCCCGTACATATTATCCCCAATTCTCGTGTCGTTCGAGCGTTAGACGGATGCTCTCTTAGAGCTATTAATTACACGTAAGCTTTCATGTCACAGTGCGCAATTCGTTCCCCCCCCCCTCTACCTCGACTTCAATTACTGACAAGCGTCATCGAGCATCTTGATACATAAAGTAAATTTATTTAAGCAAAACGCTTATTAAGACTTAAAATATCTAGAGCTTAAAATTTTCAACAGCAGTAACTGTACTAAATAACGGAATACGAATAATTTATATAGGAAAGAATCAACTTAATATAAAATTTAGTTTAAATTCAGGATCCGTATAATCGTTGTGAATAATATATATAAAAGTTGAGTGTCTTCTCTTCCTCGTCTCCCCGATTGAATGATATTTCCCGAAACCAGTATGAATTGTACTAATAAATATTTTACAAATATACGGAAGGGAGAAATGTGCGAGTGCGTAGTGATGTATAGTGAGCAATAAACAAGCAGGGTATCCCACTTCGTATTACTTTTTAACGACAGATTCATTGATCAATTTAGAATTGGTTTTTTTTTACGTAGCAAATATTAAAGAAAGTCATTATTTATAATGACATATTTCCAACTTGTACCAATCTTTTTTGTTACTAACAATAAGTTTCACGCACGTGTACAAAAATACAAATTTTTCACTAAAAACAAAATCGATTCCAAATTGACCAAAAGAGAACTGTCGTTAAAAGTGATACAGTAAAAGTAGAAAATGTTATCATAACAACCATTTTGGAATTTAAAAACACAAAGAAAAAAATATTGAAAACTCTCTTACACAGTATAGCATTAACAAAATGATAGTATTCTCGTTTTAATTAATATCAGGCAATATGAATTTTAGTCAAATCGAACAATCTTTCTTTCCAACGTAATTAATACGCAGCAAAGCGCTTTTACTCTGCGCACTCGTTTCAAATCAGCGTGCCTCTTGTTAAACTTCTACGATCATTGAATAGCTATGTTTGTAAAAAAAAAAAAACGTTCAATCTACATATATTGATAAATCAACTACGCACGATGAAAAAATTTCTATTTACGCGCACAATGTGATATTTAAATTATTAAATATACGGTTTGTGCTTATGGAAAATTCGATAATTTAAATAATATGAAAATTTATCGTATGAATATATAGGTATACAATTCGCAATTATAAAAAACTCTTTTGTACATAAAAAATTAATATACTGCGCTGAATTAAATCCTGACTTTCGTTATACTGATATTATATTATAGTATAATATGATAAAATTATATTTGCCAGTTATTTCCAAATGTATCATTATGTAACATTAAATTCAATTATTGAATATCTAAAGTATCTATTAAAGTATTAAAAATAAAATACTTTAAAATATTTTCACTATAAGCAGATTGAACTCACTTAAGAATAATCCCTGTGTTTATCATATTTTATACATTATTCTGATTGGATAATATAATAAAGCTATTCGAGTCATCGTTTTTTAAATCGAAATAATGCAAGTCGTGTACCTAGCTGCAAGCTAAACAGGCATTCGCCATTATACATCATGCATCCTGAATAATTCATCGCTTAACGCCAGCAGTGTAACCCTTAAATGCGTCCTGTTACCATTTAGCAACGATGCTAATTCCTCATACACACGCACTCTGCCTTCAAGATGATTGCTTTTTTGACACACTCTAAGTTTTTGCATTATTCAAAAAGTTATCATCTTCGATCATACGTAATTTTTCCAAATTACTTTAAAAGTAGTAGCATGAAAATATTCCTTAGTAAATAATATACTAGCTGATATTGTAATATCTTTTATCCGCCTTATTGAGAGACACTGAGCCCAAAGTTCACTGGAATTTTATAAACAGATTTGACAATAATTCTTGCATGGTCACGTTCACGTTCCCCAGGAAAAACATGACATGCTAACCTACATTCCAAGGCTGACCTCAATATGTGGATTTAAAAAAAACCGTGATATTACGAGATCTTCCGCAATCCTACACGCATGATTGTCGATACCATCGATAAATCTAAGTCTTAAAACATTATACACCATAATCATATTGAACTTCAATTAGAGAATGATTTAAGTTATTACTATTTGTTCACAGCAAATAGTAATAGCAATTCATATAGCAAAGCAGAAATAAAATTTTTGATTTTTGAATAAAACAGGCATGTAAAGTACAATAGCTTCGCACCACCGGCCGCTCGACCGAGTGCGTGAACCAAATGTCCGAACCTGCGGTTCCTCTCGTACTGAGCAGGATTACTATCGCAATGACTGGTCATCAGTAGGGTAAAACTAACCTGTCTCACGACGGTCTAATATAGGGCCCAATACTGGGCCAGTATTGGGCCGACTGTAAAACCCTATATGGGTATCTAATATCATCTATATAAAATGCTTTGCAGATGAGAAATTTTACATGAAAATTTTTATGACTATTTATTAACTGCAGTTCGCGACATGAATAATAGAAAAGATTCGATAAGCCATATTCGCACATGCAACATATCGAATAGAAATCGCAGCATTTACTGAAAGCACGTAGCATCAATAGTTATAGCATTTAAATAAATTGCGTTAAACATACATAAATCTACAAAGCAAATTTGCAGATAGGCATCAGTGGCACTCTATTAATTTCTAAGAGAATTTATGAAATTTTAGTTATATCCTCTGCTCAATCGGGCAGATCGTTCATCAATAATGTAATTCGTATTTGCATCGGAACACCGTGTGTTGGTAATTATGAATATATTGCGCGATTAATATTTTGTAAACTAATTCTGTTCCTCAGGACGAACCCTAATCTATCCTGATGATACGCGATTTTCTGGAAGATTCCGTTACTAATTGCGCTCAAGTATATATGGACACTTACTTAAAACGTCCTTGTCCTATTTACGAGACCTTTGCAATTTACGAAATGGAGATATTTGCCAAAGTTTAGTTATTACTTACAAAATTTATGTTCTCTATGAGAAAAGTAAATTTGATGTTAAAACGTGCGCATGTGTAATTAATCATTAATCATTAATCCGCTCTTAAAGAATAATACAAAAAAATTCGTGAAAGAATAGTTTTTAAATTATTTCATGTTTTTCGTTCGATACTTCAAATATAGTTCTTTTCATATTCGGTTTTATTAATTTTTTATGATATAGACAACAATTCAGAAAGCCTGAGATAATTAAGCATTCTCATTCGAATAATCTCGTTATAGTACAATACAGATAACACAGAGCGAATAAAGCGCTCTAGGTCAGACCGCGACTCAGAGCGTGCAGTAGTAAAACCTTGTTGAGCCAGACCGCGCTTACGAAGTAAGTCAACTGCGTCACATGTAAAGCCGTAATTATATTCAATAATTACATTAAAAAATAATCATTTTACTAATCAATTAATGTGTTTTCAGAAAGATTTACGTAAACTATTTATGATAAAAATAAATAATATATTTAAATTTTTTCAAGAGAGAGAGAGAGAGAGAGGCACAATAAATAAATTGTACATTTATAAGCTTTATTTCTTATATAACGTACTTTTGTTTTGTATTTTAATTAATTAATTACTTGCTAAATTAATTCATGCTAATGTAATGTTTAATGATGAGGATGCAAGCTAATGAATTACAAATGCCATTAATATTCCTCACAACTGCGCGATCGATCCCCTTAGTCATTGTTATTTAGATAGATAAAATCTATATGTATTATTCGTATTATTCTGCTTATCTTAATGTTAATGTTCGAACTTGAGCATCCAAACATATATTTATGCGTTCGTTCCGATCCTATTACAGTAACTTCTTTATCCTTCCAAGAAAATATGTTATGCATTTTTATAATATAAATGATATTTTCTTATAAGCAAAGGCATGAATGCGTTTTCCTGTCGTTTTAACTGAAGTAATATACATCAACTAATACCCATGCCTATGCAGGCATAGAATCATGCAATATACTGAAATGAATGGCACGTATCCTACTCGATAATTCTCAATCCTCTTATCTAGGATTCGCTTTAAGCTCTTGCACGGTAAAGTTCGTAGTCACCTACATAGAGATATGTATCGAGAATGCAACTTTATGCTATAGTTTTTTAATGTAACGTGATGAAATATATTTATACCGTAACTAATATTATGGGTAATATAAGTAATTATAATAATATAAGTAATAATTGAACAAAATAATATATCTCATCAAATTAAATCCTTTTGTTATAAATGCACAGAAATTTTATAAATAAAAAAATAGCATTGTAACAAGGTGAAAAATAATGCTAATCAATAAAATAATATTAATTAATTAATTAAATGATTATTCGTGAGTATAATTATTGAAACGAGTTAATTTACTTAGCAAGTAAATGCGGTCAGACTCCGAACACGGTTTTACTACTGAACACTCTTAGGTCACGGTCTGACCTAGCGTCCTTTATTCACTTTCTATTCTCTGCTGTACCGCAAGTACAGTGTACAGTACGATCCTTTCAACAGTAATGCATAATTATCTCAGATTTGGGATATTGTCTAGATTGCTTTGAAGCCATGAAAGAATCGGAGAAGAACTAATAAAAAGCCTGAATGCACGGAATTAAGAAATTTATTCAACTTTAAATAAACTTACACATTATTCCGTAATATTCTATAGGACGGACTAAACTACAGCAACTGAATTTTAAAAGACCATAGTTCGCTTTGTCAAAGCTAGTGTCTTCAAAGTTGCGCGCAACACTCGTAAATTAAATTAAGTAGCTTTTAATAATGTTAACATCTTCGTGGTAGCTAGGTTTTCAACAGATTTTTCGCAAATATAGTACCTTATTTCACGTTCCGTTTTCTATCTTCCGTGGAGAAGTTATATTACTCTCTTTCTTATTCACAGTACGTTTCCTGTGTTGGCACGATTTTACATGCTTCTTATACAAAAATAACGTTTCTTTTCCCTTGGTACACCTGCCTACCTACCTATACCTCCTGTAGTACCATAAAATGTTAATATGATACCTTGTGTGAGGTTAGTAGACCCATACATCAAAATTTCCATAAACGAATATCTAACGTCGAAATCATTCCCGTCGCAAATACAAGCCATAGATCCTTATAACGCGTCCAATATTTATTCCCGGCTCGTATTTTCCGGCGAATGATCCCTCTATCAAAGTAATGCCACAAATTAGGTTAGCGGATGCACATACGTTCAAAGTTATCCCAGCATGACGCAAAGTATTGGGGAGCTGCCTTCTATAGAAGACAAACTCTGATGGCATGCATTCTTTAGAACTTTTCAGTCGATACTTATTTAAAAATTTTTACCCTAAACTTTAATACAAAAACACGAAGGACTGTAACCCGCATTTAATAACTCTGAGAACTTCTTGCTTTCTAAAATGTCTTAATTGGATCTTTGGAGAAATTATCTTTATTTATGCAGATTATCTTTAATTATAAGAAGGAGCATTCTACTGCTCCTTCTTATAATTGTCTCATTGTCAGTTGAAAAAAAAATTAAATAGACAATAAATAGGATAAAATTTAATTTCAATATTAGACACTAAATAACTACCAATTTTATTTAGTACGAAAAAATGTGTATATTAATTGAAAAAATAAAGTTTCTTCGCTAGAAAATTGAATCAATAATTTGTAAAACACACCCAAACAATTACGGAACTTAAAGAAAGTAAAATATGCACGGCCAATTCATTATCTTCCGCGTTAAAACTTTCAGAACTACTACAAAGAATATTTATTAAAAATCTTTTGTTTTTCTCGAATTAACTCTGACTGATACATTTTTATGAACACAACTCCTAGGCTCACCTATTTTTTATGTTAAATTGAAACAACTTCTCACATTAAATAGTTTGAGAGAAACAAAGTTTTATTAATAAAATAATTATTATAAGCTTACAATATCACGCAAAACTGACAGTATAAAAAATCAAGGCAAATTTTAATTAACAATTTCACCTGAATAATTCTTCTGTCTTTTATCATGTCACCTATCTCTAATGCACAACAGAATACATGCGCAATCAAATACGCATTAAGTATCTAATAAAACAAACGATTTTCAGTTTAATTCTGTGACTCATACGGTATCGTAGCGTCAACCATATGAACGAAAATAATAGTCATTATTCGGACTAAGAAATCCATCAGTATTTACCAGTAAAGTAACTCGAATTGTAGTTTAGTTTATACGTATATCATGGCTGACCAAAATTGCATTTAATAATAATCTTTTGTTATAAAATACAGTAACAGTCGCTAAAATTAATAATAATACGCGTGCTTTTAAACGATTTCTCTTGTACCTATATTAGTGCACATATAATTTATTCCAAATTGCTTTTCCATCTAAATTTTAGTTAATAAATCGAGACTTTATTATAAAAATCCAAAAAATTAACAAGCACTTTTTAAATAAAAACTGAAAAATTAAATAATTATTATTTTATTTAAGTTTCACTCGCCAATTTTTACTAATACACCATAGTTCAAAAATTCAAGAATACATCTTATAAATACGCAAATACGTATTAGTTATTTTTATTCATTTTGTAAGTCAAAGATTTAAGACGAAAAGTTACAATAGTCACAAAGATTTTAACTTATTTTTCCAAGTATAAATCTGCTTTCCGTCTTTAAATACTCATTACTGTGCACAAAGTATTTATTTTTCCAGTCTAGTAACACCAATCAATCGTTTCAAGCTCTGTTAGACACGTGGAAAGTTATATTTGCAGAAACTTTAGGAAACTTTTAAAAAGTATACCCGACTTATGCAACCATTATTAAAGCTAAAACGACAGTAAATAAAGCAAAATCTGTCCCAAAAATCTATTTGTTCTATGAAAGTTTCAAAGTGGAATTTTTCGTAAAATGCATTATTTACGTACAAAACAATAATATTGTGGTCTAAAGATCCTCGCGCGTGTTTCTAGTTTAGGATCAAAACTTTTCAATGCCATATGCTGTATCTAGATCGTGCATGCCGATCATTCCTGGTTGAGCGGTTTAGAACACGGGTTTATGTAATCTCGATGTCAATGCCGGAGGAAACTATTCAATATCAATAGCTATAGCAAGAAAATATATACGCCGCGCATTGATACCTGACCATACGCGTGCAAGAGAGAGAATTTCGAATTGATTCAAAGATTAACGACGCGGCACCGCATCGATCGCGTCTGTGCATCCTCGTCTCACTTTCAAAGAAGACATAAGAAGAGATGGATGCGAGCTCTCGCTATCTTGGTGTTTACACCAAGACGGAAAGAAAGACGACGGAAATAAGGAAAAGGAATAATCTCTCTCGCTCCGGAACTGGACGGATACTTATTGAAGCAATTAACAATTTTAATTATGTACGATTATAAGTTTAATCGGACGTCGTTCGTAATTACCGCGAGCGCATTACCGTTCGCGATATATCATTCTGTCACACTGGGCCTCTCTGCGTTATTCCGTTCCACCGTGTGGCCTCGATTTATCATATACTCCGCCCAAGGTTGTTAGACCAAATGAAGACTGCAAACGCGGATGTAAATAACTCAAGGGCGACTCACAAGCTCACAATACAATGGTACCATTACAGCCGTGCATTGAAATCACGAATTTGAACGAGTATATCCCGTGACAGTAAAAAAAAGGGAACAGTTAAGCCCGCAAGCGGTATTCCGCCCGGATAGCTGAAAGAAAGGCTCTCTTTACAAGTCATAATTGTTAAAAATCAGAGAAGAAACTTCCGATGTACAATGATTTCATTTCCATTGTCTACAATAAAGAGAACATTTAATCTTGTGGTAGAGTGAATCTCACGTGGAACTTTCAACGCGATATACTCGTTGGATTCTTTATACGCAATTTCGCGAGATTAAGGTAAATGTACTAATGCCTGGACAGTCAGTAAACACGTACCTATGTCTGGACACCTTTATCATTTTAATCTTTAAATAAGTATAAATGCGAATTAACGTGTGAAAGTTTCAAAATACAAGAAAAATATTTTTATCTTTGATTTTAATTCGCGTTATATTTATTTAAGGACTAAAATAATAAAAGTGTCCAGGGTATTGGTACATTTACTTACATACTTACCCTCGCGAAACTGTGCTATGCGCAAAAAATTTATCATGTATAACTCCTGACCATTCGCCTGAATTCTGTCGTTTCTCACGATCAGATATTAGTGACAAACAACGCGTTCTAGAAACCTTGCCAAGCTCAAGTAGTAACTGGCACCGCTAATTCACGTAAATGGTAGTGTTTTACAGCTAAAATCCTAAGTAGTGAATTAACACGTTTTTACCAAGTTCATCCATCGTCCTAGTGACATATTTGGCACAGATACCATTTAATTAGATATATTAAAAGACGAATTCGGGAGTATCGATCGTAATATGATTCACATCAACATCATTATAAATAATTTTGCGTATCTTAAAAAATAAGATAGTGACGTGGCATTTTCAGGAATACCAATAATTAAATTTCTTACTTGCTTTCCGTTAATACATACAATTCTATAAAAATTCAGAACTGTACTATTTTACATATTAATTAAAACATGCACAAAAATGTAATGTGTGTGTGTGTGTGGGGGGGGGGGATTGTTCATTGTTACATTTTTAAACAAAAATTTGAGATATAAAAAGAAGTTCCCAAATAAAGTAAAATCAAGATAAATTATTAAAACTACCTTCCACAACATAAAAGCATGTTTCGCGAGATAAATAAAATACTCGCTAGTTATGTCATGCTGCCCACGTCATATTTGGTCGCGTTAACGTGCGTTTCGGAGATACCGCTGCTTTCGTTTTTGTTCTCATGCAAACATAACGTGTTTCGCTATATTCCGCCTTCATGCATTCCATATCACGGGAGGTTAAAGTGCATTTTTTTCATTCCTACTTTATCTCCGTCACATTTATTTTATCAAGAATTTCCAAACGAACGCGGCGAACGCGGAACATTCCCGGGGGTTCGTTTAAATGCGGCGGTGTCGCGCTCACGATTTACGGCGGGCTTTTTGCGGGACCTCGCGCGACGAACATAATTCAAAGGCCAATCAATAATTGATAACCCTAATAAATTGAATCTCTCATTGTGATTCAATTACTGTCTGCTTCCGCTTTTCATCATCGACACTTGGTGCGCGACGATTACCCACCCAGCGCGTTGACCGCCGCTACCGATGTGTAACGCACACATTGCCGATGCATAACACTCGAAATAATTAATAAGAGGGAATTAAGGCCCGTGGATTATTACGAGTGGGCGATGAAAAATATGAAATAATCGGTGCGCGTGCTAGTTAGAATTATCGCACGTACCGATGGGCGATGGCTTACATTACTGATCCTTATGCGACGACATCATGAGTTGTCCCGATTATTTTTACACGGAATGAAAACCTGATGAAACTCGCGGGATCACGTTAAAAACAAACAAATTGTTTCAGCGTACAAATTATACACCTCAAATATTTAACGTAATCAAGTGGCAACACCATTCAGTATTAATCCGCACGGAAAGAGAATTCCAGTTAATATTTCACTCAGAATGTTATATGTCTATTCTCGTTAAACGCAGATTTTATCTCTACATAATTATCGTACTCCTCAATCGACATATCAAAAATATCTTTAAATATCAGATGCTAATAAAAAACTAAAGCTTAAATATGATTTTAAATACGCTTTTAACGTATGGCACAAAATATTGTATGTATTAAAAATCGAAGCAAAGGATAAAAAATACGCGGTTGGATTAATTTTCGACAATTAAATTAT
The DNA here is from genome assembly GCF_030848805.1 of Temnothorax longispinosus. Taxonomy (NCBI): domain Eukaryota; kingdom Metazoa; phylum Arthropoda; class Insecta; order Hymenoptera; family Formicidae; genus Temnothorax; species Temnothorax longispinosus. Next base: position 9,860,971 of record NC_092369.1, read on the forward strand.
TCGTATAAAACAGATGATCGATTAATCGCGGCCGTGAACGTACAGAGAGATTGAGCGTATTAATACGAAGATATATCTTTTGCAAATAACCTAAATTTTATCCTCACAAAATCGATTAATCAAACGCGCCATTCAGCATCGTCATGCTTTTAAAGTGTAGCTCATCTTTTACCTAATCACGGGTAAATGTTTCGGTAGAAAGTATATCACGCCATCAGGACAGCACGAGATTATTGCAGGATTCCAATTACAGTTTATTAAAACAACTGAGCATGCAAATGTCAAATGTTATCGGAAACCCATCGGTCACGGGAACCTCAATAAATTTTAAATTATTGTTGGGAGTTCGATAGTGTAACAATAATAAATTTAGCATAGATAATTTGTGGTCAGAACTTTAGATATTTCAGTTTTCATGTACGCGCCACATTTAATACGATAGAAATAACGGGAAACCGCATAATAATATAAATTCGTTAAATAAACAGAATAAAATAAAATCGCAAGCCTCTATGTTACATTAAATGTTAGCAATGCTGCTGTTTTAAAGTTATTTATACTATCAAGTACGTTAATCTAAAATTAATAAAGTTCATTCATAAAGTTGCTTCAAAACTTACAGCAACTATAGTATGTGTAATATCATATTGTTCTTAAAAAAATATAAACTATTTTATAAATATATGAAGAAAATGTTTGTCAGTTCAGATGACTTTACTTTATTTATTACTTTTTTATTTAAATAAAAAGAAAATATGTCAGAATAATTTTCTCAACTAAATATAATTTAAGAAACATCATCGTATATATCGTGACACAAAATTAAGTAGTATACTCGAGATCAAAAGCTACGCTATCCTATCTAGTTTTCAAAGAGTTTTCAAAGAGAACATGTGTACATCACGCGAGTCTGATAACATATCTACAACTAATTTACATGCGGCATCCCGGATGGCCTAATTTTCACGTCCGAAGGGCAGGTGAGGTTCGATCTAATGAGAATTAATGTTCAAACAAACAGGTCGTATTTAGGTTGGCGACTAATGGATCAACAGTCAGATCTGTAACTACCGTTCAACGTCAATAATTGAAGCAACGAACAGTTTGTATGCTCCTTACACTGGAGAACTGAATTATGGCTTTCATAATCTTGTCAAACTATGCACTCGCAATGCTGTATTGCCACGTGCTATTAGTTTGACAATTGCGCGCAGCACGCGTACTATGAGTACAATACATTCGAAGACGTATTATTACACATTGTTCGTTTACAGACAGCCATCTACAATTCTTCCTTATAGAACCTTAATAATGCATGCATTAGAAACGTGATTTTAATTTAGTTAATATGTCCATCAAAAGTATACGTTTTATACAAACAAAGTTTGCAATTGACAGGTTCAATTTTACTAAAAATTGTTTTCATAAAATATTTTATCCATAACATCACATCTAAACGCTTAATAATTTCAAATTTCCAGATAATAATGACTTTAATTTTCTATGTACCTTCATTATATATAAATATAAAGACTTTCATAAGAAAGTATTTTTTTATCAATTTCATTGCATATTAAGTAAAAAGAAATTATTGTGGTTTATAGATCGTTTGCAAAGCTGTACGAATGGAAGCGATATAAGCCGTATGGAGAGATCTATGAAAGCCATTATACTCCGATTAACATACAAATCCGTTGAAGCATTATGCCATCATTATAGCGCGCACCAAACGGTCGTTTTAACTTCAGCTAAGTGAAAGTCGTAAAATCGGCTTTCCCAAGCAAAGTTCGACACGGGGTGCGATCTATCAGTCCTAAAACAAATCCATCCCTTGCATAAACGAGACCATAAACTTAACGGTACCGCAACTACATCGAGTAAGATATACTCTCCGTGAAGCAAAGTGCATTCGAAGCAAAAAATGCTGATATGTGATAAGCTCTTCATATTTCTTCTAGGCGAAACATTTCGCCGCTCTATAAATTTTTAATTTATGAGTAACATAACTATCAGAATACTCTCACAAGACTGTGATACGGAACTTAGTTTGGAAATAACTTTTATATCTTTTCCAGTACTGCTTAATTAGCTAATTTATTCTATAGAATAAATGAGCTATGAATAAATATGTAATGTAAGGAATATGTCCTAGATACTCAAAATGTGTATGCCTGTGTATGTATGTGTGCGTGTGTAATAATATTTGTATGCTCTAATATAATTATATAATTATTTCTAATTACATTTAATTTTATGTTTCTGTTTATAAGTATTCATTTATGATAATCCCTATTATAACACAATGAAATTCTGCTTTTACTTTATTTTTTCTTTTTTGCAGTAGATGCATTACATGATAACATCATTCACAAAGAAAAATGCTCTTCAAATATAATTTTATATTTGTTATATTTCCATTCTATATTTGTTATATTTCCATTCTCTGTAAAAATACCATCGACATTACATTAAAAAAAATACATTCTATGAGATTAACTCTTGCCATGCGCATCAATAAATATCACAAATTTTCTGGCGTATTGAAAAGAAATTAATGTCAATCCATGCACGTACTATGACACATCATACAGCAATGTATCATAAAAATTAAATATGACTGTCAAAGTATGAAATTCATGGAAAAAACATGGTCCGTTAAATCACGCAAAAAAAAACAAAAAAACAAAAAAAAAAAAATTTGTAAGATATTATATGTAGGTATATAAGATCTATACCTACAATCTATTTGTAGAAATAATTCGTAAAGTTAAAAATTGGTATATAACAATATTAGAACATTTGTATAATCTTATTTAAAAAATTTTTAACGAGTACATTCTGTGTATGTGTGCGTATTTAAAAGTTTCATAAATTTTTTTAAAACAGTATTATTGTAATGCTGTTATTAGAATTATTCTTTGTAACTGTATTTTTCGCATTTCAGATGAAAGAAGTACGTGCTCGTCGTGAGAAAAAGGGGAGAGAAGTGGAAAACAAAAAATATAATATATGCGTAGAGAGTGTGAGCAAAAGGAACGGACTTATTGTTATGCGTGGCGACGATACAGCGCGGAATCATTTTTCTTTTTCGAACGTTATTTCAAGGCACTATATAAGTGTAATTAGTACCCTTTAATTTCATTTTTCGCGATCAGAGGATAGTAGAAATTCGTGGGCGGATTCGGATCGTTATCCTGAGCATACGTATGCGTCCAAAACGGAATATAGGAGTAGAAGTAACAGAAATCCTATTCGTTACCCCAGCTTTAAGGGACGCTTGATATTCAACCAAAGTACCGTGTGCTATTTTGATATTCGTTGCACGAGGCGAGCTCACTCTTATTATTATACCGAAAGGTTTGCGTAAGCCGCACAAAACGTATTGCACATACGCGGTCCGGACGTTAGTAAAAATTGACTATTCATCTATGATTTTTTAAACGTCATTCCGTGTAATCTAATGCGCTTATATCTCCTTTATTTTTCAATGCCTGCAAGCCGTTCCTGTGTAATATATGTAAATTATCGTACTTCTCTATACAAACGTAGTCTACCATTCCAGCCGAAAAATTCTTCGAATTCTATGCGCCGGCTGCATGCCTATTTGGTTTTCCTTTCCCCATTGCATTCGACGCATTCACCGAGATCGCAGATAGAGTAAACTCAACGAGTAAGAACATCTCTCATTTTTACAGAGAAATTGTCAGCAGAATTTTTACATGTATTTCTCCTGTATTTACAAGATATATGTACATATATATACATTAATAAGCACCTATATGTTATATCACTATTACCGAAATACACGACAATGCATCCATTATAACTTGCTTCTTATCACGTCTTGGTCTAGCTTTTGCTCTTTTTACTTAAGCTAAATGAAATATATTATGATAATTAGATTTTGATGAAATCAGTCACTACTACTTTGCCGCGTGATATTAATAATTAATGCATTGATAATCAATATGCTTATCTACTATTGATATAAAGAGAAAAATTTCACACGTAATTGTTATACGTGTTTCAATGACACAGTCAGCAAAAATGCATTGTTTAAATTTCACATCCAGTTTGAATTCTCGTTCAGTTAAATACATATATATGTTAAAATCCGTCTAAAAAATTTAAAATCGTAAATAGTTGAAATCGTTAAATAGTTATATAAAATCGTAGCAGTTAAAAGGTTACATGTGTTCCAAAATTTTATATTAGTATTATTATATTGTAGCAGTGCTATCGTTTTTATGTTACTTAACTTTTAATTTTTATAATTTTATATTATTAAGTATTAAATATAATAAATATATATTTAGCTTTTAAAATGTCATATATATATTTTTTAAGCAATAATCAACATAATCAAGTATTTATATTAAAAATAATAAAATAAAAATGTTCATGTTACGCAAAAAATGTTTATTTCCACATGATTTCAATGAAAAAAGTTCAGTCACTGTAGTTCTGGCGAATGAGATTTGCTGGAGCTTAATTTTTCACAACCAGGCAAAACTTCGTTAACGTTATATCTCTGAACATTACATTTTTTTAAATTATGCTTGTGCTTTATATCTCATTTTCCTCCGGAGGTAAATGAAAAAGATATTAGATCTCATTGCAAAGATATAATACAAAAATTCAATAACGATTTAGTTACTAATGATATCATAATTATAACCAGGCAGCTTCATTATCGTTAATTTAATTTAAAATATTAAGTTTTTTTGGAATTTATTATCACATTACATATTTCGACGATATGAGAAAGACTATCTGAAAGATATTAAATATTATTATTTAACACTATTAATAATATTTCAAAAGTCGAATCAATATTTAATCAAAACCGAAAATAAGCATGTTTTAAAAAATTGACTTTATCCATTAAGTATCTAATATTAAAATATATTTGTCATAAATAACATTAAAACGTATTTTCTAAATTTACGTTAATTTATAACAAATAAAATCTACAGCAATATCTTCTCTCTCTATATAAAATAGTAAATTCAATTCATTGATTCAATACAAAAACTTGATATCAATCACATTTAATGTAATATATTATATATAATTGCAATATTTTGTTATTTTTGCATAATATAAATCTTCTATAGTAGACGTGAAGTAAATGTGTTAATATTTTTAAACGAAATTCTCGAAAACTTAACTTTATTAATTTGTTTGATTTCTCACGGGTAGCAGTTAATTCATCGTAAGAGATAATATTTGCTGTAATAACAATACTCTGTATTTCCCTATTAAGATTCACTTTGCAAATTTTAAAAGCATATAACTTAGGCATATAACTTAAGAATGGGTATATAAATTTTACCCCTACAAAATTAATTTATTTTTGTCTATATATTAGATTAGTAATATATATAGATAGATATATATAGTACATTAAAATAAATATCTCTCCATATCTATTGATTACATACGTGTGATACATGTGCACACATACACACAAAGTTGCATAAACGATAAGAAGGGGAGCATTCTGTTAAATGCTTTAGTTTGAAAATAAAAATAAATAACAATTAAGCTATTTTACTTTATGGGATATCTATGCACGTACTGTTTCAAGAAAACTTTTCCATGAAAAATTTAGAATAAATGATCGATAAAAATTTTGGCGTATCAATTTAAGTAGCACTAATTAAATAGCTAAAATATTTCACCGACTTGGTATTTGACGTAACTTCAAGTTTTATTTTGTCGTTTTGATACGTAGAATAAATATAGAATAGATGGTTGCAGTTCTTGTATATAATTTCAAACGTAAAATATAACTATGTTATTACAGTCACTTGCGTATATCTATTATACAGTCACACATGGTAAATACATATGTGTGTCAAACATGGTTTCTCCATATAGAACTGAATGTTACATAATATAATTTTACGGAAGATGAATGCATTCATTCTTTTATTTACGTCTGTAAACCCGATTCTGCGATTTACCTTACTTAAGTGGGTCAGCCATGTTTCATAATTTAGACACCTAATTTATCTCGTTATAATAACAGCCCTGCCCTAATAATCTAATAATTGAGGGCTTCCATGCAAGATGAATGTAAGTCGATTTACATCCCTATTTTTTTGTTGCAAAAGAAAGATAAACTTACAACCTGCTAGGTTTGATGGATAACGAAAAGCGTATTCAAAAAGTCCGTCGCGACTAAATAAAAATTTAATACAAAAAACAAAATTGCAATATAAATATTTAGGTAACATTTATATCGCAATTTGTTTTTTTGTATTCAATTTTTATTTTAAAATGATATAAATAATATGTTTGCATTTTTTGTTTGTATATTTACTGTTAAAAAGTCATATTTTTCTCAAAAGGAGTTTTTTGACCCACATTCCTCTTGCATGGAAACTCTCAATTAATCAAAATTTCGCTTCATCCGATAATTAGTCAAAGTACGTTAAATTGTTTGAATTGCTTAAGAATGGATCGCTTAAGAAAAATTCGAGATTCATTCTTTGATAATTAAATTTAACTCTTCATCGTCGTTTCGCAGAGTTCTAATATTAACAAATAGTAGAGCGTGATAAATGGAAAAGACGTTCGTAACGCTTCGAGTGCGAACTAAGTACTTTGTATTTTATAACGAAATATGCAGACGCGAAAAATGACGGTTCGTTTAAGCCCGGACTTTTCCTCTTTGAAGCGTGTTTGAGCCCGCACTCAGGTGCTATACTCACATACATTTCATGGTACTAGAAAACTCAAGGGTACTTGCTCGTGCGGCAAATATCACGATAGCGACAACGGTATGATAATTTACGATCGACACTCACGATGGCAAATATTATAACGAAAATGTAACTTTAATAGAAATACGTGTACACAAGGCGCACGTTACCAGCAAAAGCAAAATTATGGAAAACTCACGCTGGATTATGAGCGCGAGCAACAATTTTTCTCCGTAAATATCTCTGAACAAATTACCAGACGGAATTTTATTTCCATCGCCAAGCTTTGCTCTTACTCTTGCTACAGTATATTTTCCCTAAATTATCATTTATATTTCAAATAAAGTGGATTTATTATATGCAGCTGTATTATAATACATGTGTGTGCGCGCGTAAATGAGCTCGTAACTTGGATCATCGTAATTATGATTAGAGCACACTTATCCCCGTATCCTGAATTTCAATTAAGCTAAATTTTATGCAAAAATTAATTGGATTTGTTCCAATTTTTAAGAGAAAGAGAGAGCATCGTTACCCTAATCTTATTGCGCTTTTATTTTACCAGCAATTCTTTTAATGACAAATTTTATAGTTTACTTCGAGTCAAATGGTTAAAAATTGTTATATCAACGAAATCATAATACTAAAATTAAAATTCTTCAAATATGTTACATATTGCATAATGAACAGTACATTAGAAATTACTTATTTCAAAAAAAAAGGAAAAACCTATCTCAATGAAATCCTTTCTGTTTACTTTTATGTGATGCAGACCGTTCTTCCATCTCGCTAAACGCAATTCTTAGATAGAATATCCTGATTGTATAGCGATGCGAAGTATCCTCGAACCGTAATTCCAGTTAGAATAGAGCATTCTATCCAAGATCTTTCTTTAAACTACTTTCTGCAGAGACTAGCAACGCAAACGCATTTTCTCATCTGAATCTTAAATCACGAAAACTCGTGCGCGGGACCGAGATAATGATGATTAATTAGCTGCTGCTTCTACGAGTTCTACGTATCCAATAATTAAATCTCGGATAGAAGATAATTATTTTAATATTCTGCCTCAGATGCTGAGAAAATGAAATAAACTAAAAATAAGGTCTAACATCACTTAATGATGGCAATTATTGTCGTGTAGATAAATATAACTGGATTTATACTTCGTTGCATAAATTACCGTAATTGTTTAGAGATTTAAAGATTTCTTAATGGAAAGTGGTATGCTAGAACAGAACTTTAAAATCAGTGAAACCGTATAACATGTGATTTCAATCCATTAAATAGCAAGCTAAAGTGATTATAAAACTCCAACCGTGATAAAATTTCAACTATATCTGCAGAGTGAAACGTACTAGAACTATTATGAAATTAAGAACAAATTTATGATCCTTCGGCAAATAAGCGAGACACGTGCAAAATATTTAAAAAATAATTCGCTTTATCTCATATAGAGTACGTGATGTGACAAAGACATGTTATTTCCATTCAATATTATGACATAAACTATATATGAAAAATACTCCGACATCTGTCAGAAAATTAAAGAGTATTAATGATTGCGTGGCTCGTAAATTGAGTTTGATTACTTCTACGAATTTTATAAACATTGCGAGAAAAAAATCAATAACACTACATACGTGATATAGGATTACGCAGAAAAACATGGAATAGTGTAATATCCAATTAAACCGGCAACTTTTTGACTTTGTAACGAAATATCACGCAACACATATACGAGAGGGAAACGTTCCAATACTTATATGTATAAATAATTAAGCGGGAAATTCTCTCCCCTCTAGAGGTACATGCCATACCGACTATCCGGATTAATTAATCTTCCTCCACGTCAGCCGATTGTTGATCTCGCGAACGAGCGTTAATTACCTTGATATTTTGCCGGTGGTACTCCTTCGTGTGAGCGAGATAATATTTGTAGACGTGCGATGGTAAGGATCTCTTGGTCTCCTCGCCGATCCATCGGTGGGCCTGATCAAGACCGGGCGGTTTCGCGACGCGCGCTCCCGGAGAGCGTTGACCGAGTGATCCACCGGGCGAACCTAAACGGACCACGCTCGCGGATCTATTCAAGGGATAACCGGTCGACGAGCTCGGTGGCGGATGAGTGTGGTAATAAGGATTCGAGGCCGGTCGACCGTCGGCGATGTCAACGTCCCGACGACGCGGCGACAGCGCCTCGAACGACCGCTGCCGCCGTGGGCGTTCGTACCGATGATACTCCTGTGAATACTCTTGATAATGCTCCTGACGGTAATCCTGATGGCGTTCTTGCTGAAAATCCGGGTGGCACTCGTGACGGCGCTCCGGCTCCCGGACGGACGGATACGAGTAGAGCGCCGGGCGTCGCAGCACGCAAGGCTGCAGGCTCAAGACCGGCCTCTGGCAGATTCTGCATGGCGGGCAGACCTGCGGGGTCCACGTGTGATAGCAGCATCCCGGCGACCTGGAGCCAAGCGGGTCCCGGGTCGCGGGGTGGTTCATGACGAACCTCACATCGCATTAAGCGCCGCAACCTCTTCCACTGCCAGGCCACCGGCCACGTTGTGCGTGGCGCGTTGTCGCGTCGTCCCGCGGGCGGCTACATCATCGTCGTCGTCGTCATCGTCATCACCTCGGTCACGCGTGAAGAACGGGCGGCGACACGGCACGCGGACACAGCAACATAGCGATGTAACCTCACGCGTGGTCCGTCATCGCCCGGCGCGCAGACCGCGTTCAACATAGTTCACATAGTGACAATCCGACTCGGACGCTCGATCGATCACACACACGTCGCTCGAGATGTCCGCGCGTTTCACTTGGGACTACTCTCATCCGCGTGAGAGGAACTGATATTTATTTTCCACCCACGTAACGCTAAGGGAAACGAAGGAAGAAGATCGATATTGCTCCGGCAGCTGCGATAAATGCTGAATGCCAACGAAATCGAATGTTTGAACAGTAAAAATTTTATTTCGTGATGCATTTCGTCGATCATAAGTTCGCTCCGCGTTAAGCGTTGTCTACTGTTTAAGATTGAGATTATAGATAATTAGCTAATTAGCGTTAATTCGTAGTTGCGTATGTATGAGATTACGGAAGATAGAATAGTCAGAATTGGAGCGGTGCGCGTTAGCGACACTATCTCAGACCGAGACTTGTCTCACTCTGAATATTATAACTCTTGGCTTAACGCTAACCAGTGCAACATGAGCACTGAACTGCATGCCGCTATACATACAAACTTCTAATGTCTTCAGCGTGCATCTACGTAACGTACAACGGCTTTATGTAAACAGGAAGACCCCGAGAATCGCGCGAGGAGTAATAAAGACCTGCACACGACTGCAATTCACTGAAAGAACAGTGTGACACCAAGCGAGAGAGAGAGAGAGAGAGAGAGAGAGAGAGAGAGAGAAACCCGTAAATTATTCCTGCGTAAAATCCAACAGTAGGATACAATGACAATATCAAGGCGGCCATTTGAAATACGCTGAAATTTCGAAATCGCCCGAGGTTAATGCCTAATTGCTTCGAGTAATTTAAAAATGGATAAAGTGTATTTGTACGAATTTTAGAAATAGATTATTATAGGCATTGTATTTTTCAATCTAAATTAAATAAATTTTATACATTTAATATAAACGTGTAACGGCGTTATAATGTGTATGTGTATTGTAATCAAGAACAAGACCAGCTTGAAAGTTTATCCGATACGACAAGAACTATAATATGAAACATTGCATTGTTATGTAGAATATAAGACAAAGTTTTAAAGACTTTTAATTGGCAGATCAGTCATATCTTATTGTTTATAGATTCGAGAATGCAAGTAAATCAAGAAGCTATGTATATACATGTATATATACTGCGCAAACTATTAAGAAAGTTAAAAACAGAGAAGATTAAGAAGCCGCGCAAACGACGTCAGAAAGAAGATAAGAATTGCGTATTCTGTGTTTCTGTGATATTTCATGCGAAGTTAAATGATAATCTGCATGTGAAATGGTAATATGAAAGGGAAATTTCGACGTATACGAAAGCTTATTAAAGAGAACTAATAATAATATGTTAATAATAATATGTAAATGTGCGCAGGCATGAATTATTGTTCATATATGTGGATTATAGATCGTAATTATAGTGCGCTTAGTTAAATGCAAATAAATGTACGTCGTTGTGTTGTAATCTCGAGATTAGAATGAATACGTAACATTAAAATACATTTAATCGTAGATCTAATTTATACATAATTCCTAATTTCCTACTGTTCCCTACGTAATTCCCACAACGAAAGAAATGGTGTTTAATATTAAAGCAGGGACGTGCAATTTAATTATAACTTAGTAAAATTGAAAAATTTTGTAGTCCTTGAGTTTTAAAAAATAGCCGTTCTCTAAAAAACTTTAATTATACTTTGTTTTTACAAGCGGAGTAACAAGATTTCGAGTAATATAAAAAAAATCAATATGAAGCAAAACGTTAGAGGAAATTTCCGGTTGGCTTTAAAAATCTCATAAGAATCTCGGGATTATCGCCCAAATCGCTAGACATTTGCCAAGAAATTTTCTTGGATCTTGCCGACTGCTCATTGGTTTGGCTCTAATTTGAGGTGTAACGTGAAGTGAATTGCGATTGCGGAATGAGAAACGAGTTAATTTTGAAAGAAATTTTACTTTGGACGAAATCCAAGATGTAAAAGGGGTGATCGCTCTAAGGGGTGATCGAGGATCAATGTAGCGAGATCAGGATGGAAAAGAGACATGTACGCGTTGAATACAAAATAGCGTGGCTATATTATGCGCTTTCCAGCCATGGTGCTCAAAACTTGTATCACGTATATGATGTTTGTGTAGCACAGAAATAGGATGCGCAACTTGCATATTAGAGAGGATCACAGTTAGTGCGAGTTAAAATAAAGCCGCGAGGCGTTATTTTACAGACAGATAGCTTACTTCTGTTTCGAACAAACTAATATTGGCGAATAGAATTAGAGAATTAATATAACCGCAATTTTGTATTAAGTTTTGTAAGAGCAATTTGCATGTTACTTTTTTCAAACGTGATTGGTTTCAAATGTTGTAATTACGTATGTTGTCTTAATATTCGCGCTTATTTTATACTTTTCTCTAATGAAGGATTTATCTATAGCGTAATGGAGATTATTTTCGATAGCAAATAAGTTCTGAATTTCATATTCTTCAAAGAAGAGAAGTATTATTACAGCCAACGTCCTGTAAAAAAAAAAAATAATGTGTATTCTAAACGTTGAAGTACTGCGATGCATTTATCCTTTCTCTTGCAACCCGCACGAAAGTTTCCACCGTCGTGCATTCTCGCGACCCTTTCCTTATGTACCAGCATGCACTTTTGTACTTCCATTTGCTTAAATTCTCATTCCACAACGAGGGTTCTTTCCTTTCGCTACGCTCTTTCACTGTTTCCTTCGTGACGGTCAAGACTCAGTTTTCGAACAGAGCTTCTTAGAGGATTGGCAGTGTCTCAAAAGCGTTCGCCTTTTCTTTCCGAGTTTTTACTTTGTACACGCGAGATCTTATAAGGTCGTATACGTATATTCGTATTACCATAGACAGTGTGAACTGGTTTCTTTCTTATGAAGTAAGAAGTTAGCTTCTGTACACGATGTAACATAACGTATAAGTTATGAAGCACAAATGGTATACTTTATGATAACAAGGAACACTGTTTATTGCCTCCTACAAGATGAAAATCGGTAAGCCTTCCTATGCAAAATATATTCTGAGATACGTAGCACAACATAAAATTGAATTGCGCCGTAAGTTTCGTCTTAGCAAGCAGTAAATGGATATTCATTGCAACAAACATGAAATATAGAGAATGTATAATATAAATAATGCAAAATAGAGAATGTAAAGTATCGCCGATATTGGAGAGCGCGATTTTAGTATCGAGTGGTGCGACCAATCTTGATGTGCAATCAAAGACGACTTTAATCCAGGCTAAACGTAATCGTAACGAAACATAATACCGTAAAAAAAGTATTGCCTGCATACATGTTATTCGCTTGCAAAATATTCAGAATTGCGTTTTCGTTCTTTTCTTATTTTCGCATACGGAAGATATAATTATTGTCGGCTATACGCCTGTTCGGATAAAGTAATCAATATACCTATAGTATCTATACCTACATCTAAAACTGCAGTCGGGAAAAGCTGACTCCTGTTAAAGCTGTCCTATTTAATTGCTCGATTCAATTCGTGGCTAAAGCCCGAAGAAATAGCGCCCCTTACGTATTCAGACCGGTAATTTCCTAGCTGAGCAACCTCATTCTTCTTACTTACAGATGCCATCGGCTTGTTAATTGATTCGCGGTCGAGATATGCATCGAAAGAAAGACATGCACTTGCGCACGCGGACACCATTATTTAAACCTTTCTTCACGGCCGATTTATAAAGTTTCATTATTTCCGCCGCATTAGCCATTCGATCGCGAATAATGCTCTATTTTATATGTTTCTCCACCTTCTCTACCTGGAATCATCACCGCGCGTATTATCTCGAAAAATCGGAGCCCGCAATCCCTTTAGGCGTTGACTCGACTAATCGGCGAAAGTGGACGTGGGATGCGTGCGTCGTCGGTCGGGAAAGTATCGGATTACTCTGAAAAAAAGGGACGTTACCGGAAGCTACAGGATTTCCCGTGCATTTACATACGAATCCAATCTCGGCACAATATGCAATATCGTCCTCCGTCAACTGCCAGATCTTCGTTTCGCCACATATCCTTCCCGTCCCACTTCCGCGCGCATGACGTTAGTCATATTGATTCACGAATCGACACACGTATATCTAACTTACTTCCCAGGAAAAGAATCTCTTCTTCGAAACTCTCGTGTGCCGTCACATACGTTATATTACATTCAATTTATTAGCATCATCGAATCCAAGATGTTATTGTTTTGCCAATTAAAAAAATCTTTTACGCGATATCACATTTTCTATATTCCACGTAATAGCGCAATGTTTTATATCACAATTCTTGTCGCATCGGTTGAACTTTCATACTAGTTCTGTTTCTGATTGAACGCGTTGGAACAATGCCGGCCAATCCTGTCGAGATGAATGCCAAGTTTCAATGATAAAGTTTCAAGTCGAGCGAGAAATTTTCTTTCTAGACATTGGATATCACACCTCGTCCTAGCATTACAACATATACATATATGTATATATATATGTTAATATGTATATATATCATCTTTCAACAAAATGTCCAAAGCTCACGCCACTACCTCGGCGATTTAAGCGCTATCGATTTTAATTTCATATAATTGATTGAATAATCTGGCTATCGTTATTATTAAATTGATATAATTCATCACGGAATAATGCGACATCAATTATAGGTGGTATTAATTGCTATCAGAAACTCGTAATAATATTAAAGTAAGTAGTCAATCTACATAATCAATAATTACTCATGGGGTTACGTCTGTATTTTCAAATAAATATTAGGATAATTTATATATATCATATATATACATATATATACATATAAGCGTGAATTTGACGTCACTGACATAACTGGATATGAAAGCTTCCGGCCACAAATTCATTAGATCTACAATAATATACGTGTTCAATAGTGAAATTTTAATATGACATTTTAACTGTATAATTTCTATTCAGTATAGATTAAATAAAAACAGCAACGTGGGTAGCAAAAATACCTTTCCAAGGTCAAACAAGAAAAGTTTCTTTTAGCCTTTACAAACAAGAACTTAAAATATCTTTTTTTATACCTTGGGGTGCGATAGAAAAATGTGCGTAAATTTGGTGGAATAAGTACAACGAGTCTGTAGAGAATACGGGAGTATCAAGGAACTAAGAGCGTTGAGAGAAGCGCGAGGGATGAGGTAGGTAAGTGCAAAATCGCCGAAGGGAAAGAGATAGAAAGCCGCTTAAGAAGAGGTTTGCTCTGTACGTGTGTACGAGTGTTGGTTTCCCACCGTCCTACATCAACGACTCCATCAATTCACTACACACACACACACACACACACACACAAACCCACACATTCTCTGAATTTGCGCTTCCTTTCCATTCTCAAAAATCTGCCACTCGCCATGCATTCCGCCTTGCCGCCATTAGTCATCCGCCCGCACCCTCCCTGTACAAAATCCAATCAATGCACTACCGTATAGGAGCGCTGCGATTTTCCACAAGACAAAAGAGTCCGGCAAAGAAAATTATTTGATTACTTCGTCATTCATTTTACATCGTGTTTTATTGTATTTTATTTATTTATTTCATTTTTTTCACTATAGTTTTATTCATTTTGTTAGTATTTAGCGATTTGTATTAATTTTATTTAACTTTATAAATTATACATGCAATACTGTTTTATTTGTCATCGATTATCCGAGATTTGTATTCAACAAAAAATTATTGGGAAGTTTTGCAGAGTTTTTATCTAAAAATGGCATTTTTCTTATAAATATACATTTTAATGAAAAAAGTAATATATAGCAATAAAACAGGATATTTAAACTTGCTACAAAGCAAAGCACGAAACAAGACTATTTATGAAAGAAATAAAACACGTCAGACATGAAGTGGATTTTCTATCTAGGAAACGAAACTATATGTTATTTCTCGTTGATAAAGATTTACTTTCAAAAATATATTGCCTATTACGCCTGAGCGAGTTTTATCCCGCTTTCGGACACGCTTAGTTCACTATGCCAGAGAAATGATAGCAGAAAACAAAGAACAGTCTAATAACTGGATAATACGCAACTTTTAACTTTAATAAAAGTACAGAAATTCAGGTCGATGAGAGTTGGAAGCTTTCCTGCTCTATCAAGCGAACGCGACGATAGAGAACAGAACTCATTAGACTAAAGATGCTGCGCGTTATACAGTTGGCTAACCACACGGCGAACTTCGGCTGTAGGTAATTGGCATTTCCGGACAATTGCAAAGTTTTAGATATTACAATTTGCAGAGGTAAAACAACCCTTTATTAAAAAGGCTCTATCGATAAGATGCATTTATGTGGATAATGTAATTCAAGCTATTCATCTGTATTATCATAGTAATTAACAATGTAATACAAGCTATTTATTTTCTCTGTTATTCCAATTCGTATAGATATTTGTAGCGGCTAATTGTAATAAATAAAAGATACATGATAACAAAACAAATAAAATTCACTAAAATAAAGTATAATACCCCAATTATAATACAAATTTTAAATTATTTAATATTAGAATTTGAAAATATCTGTGATAAATTAATTGTCAAGCATGTTGTTAAAATACGTTTTTAAAAAAATTTATCTAAAGTCTATAGATATTTTAACAGAAATATAATTTAAAATTTAATTATATTGTATTTTTTATTTAAAATCGACTCTAGTATAATCCTCTAACTATAAAAAATATAGTTAAACCAATATCCTGTATATTATATTTTGTATTAATTTCAATGTCAAAAAAAGCATTTATTGATATTAATACTTAAATACCTATATTAGAGACATACATTTTGTTACTTTGATTTTAGATTCGATTTTTGATGGGCTATGTTAACAATAGCAACGACAATCTAGTTCGTCCGAAAGAGGATAAATTCGAAAGCGACAATTCCGACATGCGTACGATATGTACATACGTGTATACATATATCGTTTTGTCCACTCGCGTGCAACTGTGCCAACTCGAGTTTTGTTAGAGCCAAACTGCAAAAATCTGTCGCTAGTGTCAGTGACCCGTATCAAGACCCGTTCGCATAAAATAGTAAGTAAGATCGAGCTGCTACTGCTTAATAAAATAAATCAATTATAACAAAGGCGAGCACAGTTTGAGAGGTAACGATCGAAGGAAATCAATATAGTAGGACGGGTAACGAATACGATTAGGCTGTTCGAGGAAGCTGCAAAATTATTGGTTTTCGTTCAACGAAGACTTCTGCCGCGATCAAATTTATCAACGGCCGCGGCCAGCGGCAGCTAACGAAACGTCGGCAAGATTGCTTCCACCAGCGACACGAACTGATAACTTCATTTGTACACTGAAGCAGTTTGCCGACAACGGAAAAACGTATGTGTCGTACTTGTCCGTTTGCGCTAGTTGGGAAATGGCACGCACGTAGATTTTTATAAAGCTTTGCACGAATGTCACAATGATGGAATGTCAAACGGATTGATATTGTTTGGCATTTCATGAAACGGGTAAAATGGCAAAATAGGAGGAAGATGATGTGATATTTTGTATTGGACATAAATTATTTGAATTTATTATAATTAAGTGTTAAATATATTGATATTAATCATACTCATTAGCAAATTAATTACTAAACAAAGAGATACATATCTAAATATATTCGGTTATTATTTTCATTCATTCATGTACGTGTGTTATAATCAATACTCCCTTTTACAATGTATAAATAAAATAACTTTGTAACTTTGTTAAAAATAGAGCTATAATGAAATCAGTGTCCTAGAAAAGTTAATCTTTCAAGTTATGCCAAAGGTTATATATTATAGAAGATAGTTTCTAATTAGATTATAAGAAAATAATTATTACACGCGAGTGATCTTAAAACAAAAAGGGGTAAGAAAACTCATTATAATTTTATATCATCATCTTTTCCCATTTGTATATATAATGCACGCCACGCGTGAGCGAGCTACGAAACGAACTTTACGCAAATCCCTCGAGATATGAATATGTATAAATATATATATGTATATATAGTTTCACTTAAATTCCGCTGGGCAAACAGATGATACATCAATACATATACAAGACTCAAATCGAACACCAAGTCAAGCTAAATATGAATAAGATAAAATTGCGGCATTGCTAAACAACCATGTGACACCAAATGCGAGTCAACCGATTGGCGATCGAGCTACTCGATTAGCGAGCAACTGAAGCGATCTATAGGAGAGGGAGGTCCTAACGCGAGGTCGGCATCGTGGTCGTGAATGGGGAGAATTAGCAACCGCGAAAACTGACAATGAGACCAGCTTCAACCTACGACACGGTGTGTATTTTCAGAGTCGTTCACTAAGATGGAGGAGTGACGTAACGCACATTGAGACGGAGTGATCTGGCACTCTCTCTCGCGCGGTACCGGAACCGAGCACCAAGGTGTATCACTGGAGTACGGTAACACGCGCTGCGCAACGCCGCGAGTATAGTGGAGGCCGTAGAGGGTGCCGTTATGCTCGCGAGAGGTCGGGTCGGGGATATGGCTACACTACTGCTTGTTTACGGATCGCGCGCGGCCACGACGCGAGCACCTCCTCCGCGACTACCCTTCGGCACGCGCGATTTGCGACTTCGTCGGTGGCGGCAGCGGTGGCGGCGATCGCGCGGGCCGCGCCGAGCTCAGACACGTCGTCGTCACACGTCCTCCGCGGTCGGTCGCGTCGAGCGTCAACGACGAGCGATTCTCCGCGAGCCACCTCCACGTGCTGCGCGAGCACGATCGGCTTGCGGCGAGTCCACGTTGACGTCGTCGTCGTCGTCAACGCAGAACCTGTATGTGTGTGGAACAGAGGGGTGCGGAACGCGTCGCTCGCGATCTACGTTCTGCGGCATACTAGCTCTCCTGCCCTGACGCCCGCCACCCACCCCCCCGGCTCCAGTAAAACCCCTCCCGCGACCCCTTCGGGGGCCACCCGCCCCGTACGTCAGATCCTTCCTTTCGCCCACCACCCTCCTGCACAACGGCTCGCTATAGCACGGAGCACGGAGCACCGAGCGCCATGCCACCCCCGCATCGGACCGACGTGCGCGACCGTTTCGCAGTACCGTCAGCCAGCGCCGGTAGCTGCCACCACCGGACGGGGTTGCGACGCGTTGCGTACGCCGCCGGACGACGGACGATACGGCGCCAATCAATCGTGATCCAGTTTCAAGCCCGGCGGATACTTTCTTCCGACTTTTCCGTACCTCGTACCCACGTACCCTCGTACCGCTCGTTCAACTGCCCAAGCGGGTCTTGCGACAAGTATTAGCACTCTGGGAACATCATCCCTCCCGCTTTTACAGACCTTTCTAGTGCTTGATATGAACTTCGGTACACATTGTGATAATGAAGTGAACGAGATCTAACGAATAGTTAAGATGGTTAATCAGAGTTAATCCCGCAAATAAAAGACGTCTAATTAAGAAAAGTTGTGCCCATGCTTACTTCAGAATACAAAAATTAAGGATAAGAAAAAATATTATCGATTTAAATGATACCATAAAATACATCTCTTTTGCATCCCCGTTAATTTTTGCGAAACCAATTAGCGTAAAACAAATTAGCGTAAAATGATTATTCTAATGTTATTACGTCGTTGTAGGGAAGCGCGAATATCGTGTAAAATCAATACGTATCCACGCAACGCCTTTCCTACAATGTTTGTAAACCTTTTTCCTATCATACTCTCTGCTATTTAAAAATAATTAGCGTTTATTATAAACCTGCAAACTAGCCTCTTTCCTAAAAAATACTAATTATATGTATATAATTTTAAAGTCACTACGGAGACCACTTATTTAATAATAATCATATAAATATTTTTTGGTTTATTAATATTGCTTTGACTATTTTTACTTCTTTCTTTGTTGTATATCATGAATGAACCAATCACTTTTTGTAGCAATTAAGATAATAGCAAAGCTTAAAAGAGTTTTAAAATTGTAACATTCAATAATAAGTTATAAATTTATGGACGAAAGATATTCAAAATTAATTAATTTAATAATATTATTAAAGTTTATGTATTATAATTTAAATAAATGTAACTACGCAAAATTTTTAATAAATATCTCAAGATTTTAAAAAAGGTCGGAAAATATCACTCTTTTTCGCTTTAAATGAACATAAAGTACAATATTATCCTATATGCTTACATTAGAAACAAGTATCGCACCAGTGTGCAATATTTTAATAATGTATTTTAGATTAAAATCGCGAAAATCTTAATATGAAGATATTATGGTTACAATAATTTTTTCATACACTTTTAAGTCATAAGTGATCGAAGTTGGTCAATACTATTGTTATTACAAATGTGTAAAATAATAAATATATATTTCGTTAAAAAAAGAACTTTTTATATATTATACATTATTTCAGAATTAATCAGTTACATGTCATGTTAAAATGCCTGGTGTAAAAAATGTATGATGTATTATATTAAAACTAATTTTGATGACATATTGTCTATAATAGTATAAGACGTATATGATAAATGAAAATATTCAATTATATTAATTTTAATATAATATATTAGGGTTTTTTCAATATCGAGTGTTTTAACGCGATCATGTTATATGACTCCACTTCAAGTTATATACAATTAAGTTATCAGTTATGGACAGATAATAACAAATTTATAAATCTGGCACGTTATAAGAATAAATACAATTAATAATCTTTAACGCGCTTTTTATTAAATAAATTTCTATGAATATATCTACCAATGCCACGGTGAAACATTTCCTTTCTTTTCTATGCTCATGACATATATATCAATAAAATCTTTAAATATTATTTTCTTACACTAATTTATACAATATTTAACTCTGGAAGAGTATAAGAAAGCCAAAGCGCAAGCTCAATTTAAAAAAATATTTGTGAATAAAAGGAAAGGAAAATAAAGAAACATGGCTATAAATATTATTGTAATTTTTAATTTTTTCCTATCGTATTTTACGGATATTAATTAATTCTTTTTACATAAATATATACACAAAGAAAAAAGAGAAACTATATAAACATCTTGTTCCAATCTTCATCGATCATGAAATACGACCGAAACAGATTTAGACAAAAGCTTATATTCTAAAAATAAATTTTACCTATTATAAATTTATTTTACTTCTCTGTCTGTTTCGTTTCTATTATTGATTTATGTAATAACTTCGAAGATTCCAATCAATTATAACGAATTTGATATCATAAAAATTAATGTAGTGTTCTCAACTGTGTATTTTGAACCCTCGCTTATATATAGATATATAGATATATAAGCGCTTGGTAAAAGGTATGAAGAGAGAGAATTACAATATATTTACTAAATTTAAGAATAACTTTTTTACCAAAATTGCTTTGTCATAAATCGAGCTCATATACATTCCAGAATTAAATATTTATTGAGATATTAGTCTATATTAGTGTATCTATTCCAAGACAACGAATGTATGATATTATATTTATCTATAGATATATATTTTTATATTTTCATCTCACATTCTTAATTTTTTAATATTTAACAATAACCTAACTCAAGACAAGAGTTTTAATGTTTTCAATTATTTTTTAGTATCCCATGTTTCATACATCTTATTTGTACAAGATAGGATATAATTTTCATACATACAATGTCTCAAAATTATAATAAAAAGGTAAAGTATTTACCGGTACGATGCGTAGCGGAGTTATAGTAAACGTTGATCTGTAAAATATAAATATATTCAAGTTATAATAAAATAATCAATTATAATTAGTTATAATAAAATAATTATTTTAAAAAATAATTACTGCACGTTATTCGTGCTTCAAATTACATAATGTAAATTTTTTAAATTTAAATTTTTGTAAAATGTTTAATAAAGATCTGTGTAATAAATAATAGATAAATAATAAACTACTAACCTTCGGGTTGCTCCGCTATTGCCCGATGCCTTCCCCGGCCTCCTCCTCCTCTCAGTTTTCTTTATTGCTTCTTCATGGCACTTACATAACACTCACTCGCGAAAACAAAGTTAATTAGATCTGCGCAATATTTTAAATTGTCGACGCGCGTTAATCGCTCGCGATACGTATTGTATTATAAATTATATTATAAAAATAAAGAAAGAACGACGCGAGAAAAGCAAGCAAAAAGTTTGCGCGCAAAACTACGATCTATTCAATATCCAAATTTCGTAATTCGTACCATTAACAAATACTAAAATACGGATTTAATTACGGATCGAATTAATTAATCGCGCGAGATGACGTTCCGAAAGATAACGCGACGAAATACGGAGCAGCACGCACCACCACCTGCTCGTTCGATTATATCGGCGTGCGAACGAGAGTGCAGCAACCTTATATAGGTTAGATCTGTTCTACAATATGCCACTGTCGGATATCGGAACGCATTACGGAGCCGACGCGACGGTGAACTGAAATTCCCTCCAGTGAGAGAATTATTTTTCGGAAACGACTTCCCATTTTGGATCATCGGCAGCGTAGTATGTTCCGATATCCGACAGCGATATACAACGTACTGTAGAACAGGCCTTACGATAACTCCTCGCAGCGCGCGAGTTTGCTAGAGCAGCGGCGGCGGCGGCGGCGCGGCCTTTATATGTAAATGATTTGACGAACTGACAAGAAATTTGAAGCACGATAGCTATCACCTCGACACGCTTGCGAATCGTCAATCGAATTGATTAATCGCGCGTGATAACGATCTGTTAACTGTCCGTAGGAAAAACCGAAAGATAACGCGGCGAAATACGGAGCGGCACGCACCACTACCTGTCCGTTCGAGTGTCGGCGTACGAATACTACGAATGATAGCGCGGCGACCATACGTACGAAAACACCTCGGCGCGCGGCGGCGGTTTTTTTTGTAAACACGGCACGCAGCACGACGTGAGACAACAAAATGCCTTCAATCAAATTATCGTCACCTCGAAGTAATACTTTTAAAATTCTAAAATCTATTCACGCCAAATATTCCTTTAAATTTCCAAGAATAGTTTATCGCGCATTTTATGTTTTATATCGTAGATTTTTTCGTATCGCTTAAGGCAACAATTGAGTTGCTTGGTTGGGAATTTTCATTAAAGAAAAATCAAATAATTTTTCTGTAACAAGCAAAAATCGCTGTTGACAATAATATTGTTAATATTGTTAATATCAACCGATTGTTATAATGTATGTAGTAACTGTAAGTAAAATCCACTTCATATAACAATTTGAATCAGATTCTGATGCTATTCTACTTATAATTTTATATATCGCGCATTGTAACGTATGTATGTATTTTAATGCTTTAAATGTTTTTCGTATTACACGGTATATAGAATTATAAATGGAATTTTATCTTGAATTCTGATGCAATTATATCATTTAAAGAGGTATTAAAAAACCAAAAAACAGAATTAATATTATTTAAATTGCGAAAATCAATAATAGATCGCCGCTAAGAAGCGCGATATTATTGAACAACTTCGATCTGCAACCTCAACATTTTCATATTAAGATTTTCCATTTAAATTAATTTCTAGATTATAATATTACATTTTGAGAAACGTTTTACATGGTCAATAAAAATTCATTGCATGGTTTCTCGATTAAAAAAAAAATATGTTTGTTAAAAAAAAGCATTTTTCAAATGCATAATTTATTACGATATATTTTATATATATGTTGCGATATATGCAGACATGTAACATGTTACAAGGTGTAAACCTTGAATGTATTTCATCAATCTTTCCCGAAGTATTAAATGTATTCTTTCCTTGAAAGCTTATCGTGTAACGGGTAAGTAGATGGATCAAGAGCTCTCTGTCTTTTTCTATCATGCATTTTAATGTATAGCTGTGCATGGATCAATCCTGTTGCCACAATATTACTTCCTATCTCAACGAAGCAACAAGTTCTACTATCCACTCTCGTGGATATCGATTAAATATATTTTTTTCTCGATTTACACGACAGAGATTCAAAGATTCTAATTTTAATTATGTATCAATTTTAGATTTAATTACAAAATTTTATATATATAATAAAAAATAACTTATCTTCATTTATATCTTATCGTATGTAACGCTTACGTTTCATCGAAGTTTAATAAATAACGTCTTTGATAAACACCTTTATATTGAACGACAACACCCAATGCATATTTCAAAACATAATACATTGATCGACGAACGTATCGCGCTATCTTCGATTCAAGATGGAACGATCGAAGTAAGTTAAATTCAAAGAACGAGGATTCTTCTAATGAACACTCCTTCGAGCATTTATAGGTAGCGATATCACGATCTTGCGGAAGAAACGAGAGAGCTGCAGGCTCCATGCTCCATCAAACCATTCAACGTATGTAATTAAATGCATCTCGCGCCAGACGCTCTTTTATTTTTGCCCGTTCCACTTGTGTCGCTAATCGAAGTAGGGCGCCACATCGATTTTGGCCGTATCCGGAGCGCAGTGCCAAATATCACGTAAAAGGGCGCAACCGGGTTCTCCATTTCTCGAGACGCCGATCTAAAATAGGACCAGACAGAAACGCGGACGGAGGCGGAGGTGTGCAAATAAGTAATGAGCATCGCGTTATCCTCGAGGATAAAGATGAGATTAATAAGACGCCTAGTAACGAGGATAGTTATCAGAACGCTCCGCGGCCCGTTTAAATCCCGTGTTCTCGATCTATCTCACCGCTTTACGCTCCTTTTCTCTACATTTATCTTACTAAAGCTATAACTCTTTTCTCCCTGCCTTTCCTACTCCGCTCTGCAACAGCTACGGGATTTTTAACCGAGAATTTTAACGATCGACCTACATTTCCGCGCCCCATTTACGGTATATCCTACGGTAATGTCAAACACCCGCGATAAATATGCTAGCGGGACCAACTGTGATCACCGCTGTAAGGACAAACAGCAATGCAACGACACGGTTAGACGATTATCGGGATACCCACCGTCGGAATAGTTTGCGGAAAATCGCCGACACAAATCGTCCGACACCGATCGATCTTTTCGCGGATTTCACAGGCTTTTATATTTAGAAGCCACCGCTTTTATATTTAGAAACCACCGAATATATCTCGCTGCCACATAAATGCATGCAAGTGACACAAATACACATACTTGTGCATATGCGAAATTATGCGAAAATTTGATGGCACATATTGTGTCAACTAATATAATATAATAATCGTCGTATAATTAAATATTCTTATAACAATCATCATACACTTTAAAAATTCCGACAATACTTATCAGAATTAATTTACGAATTATTTTATGTATCGAATATCCCGTAATCATCAAGCAATATTTTGAGAGTATATCCTGAAGGTTAATTAAAATCAAAATCATAATATAAAAGCATTATGTCAGAATGCTCTTAAGTTAAAACTAATTACAACCTCAACAGTTTCGTACACTGAGAAAAAAATATTTTAATCCAAAAAAATATTTATTAGGTGGCTCCTAATAGCATTATTTACTTATTTTTTACACATATTTATTTAGAATTAGATATTTTTATTTAATTGAAATAAAAATATCTAATTCTAAATAAATATGTGTAAAAAATAAGTAAATATGCTATTAGGAGCCACCTAATAAATATGTTTTTGGATTTTTTCTCAGTGTATCAGGACTTTCGATTCTAATTAACTCTCTGAACATATCGTTAAAATATTATATAATAATTACGAGATACACGGTATAGCTTCTTCTATCAATTTATAGTTATTCTTAAGAAATCACTTTGTACAATTCAAGCTGTAATTAATCATCAATACTTCCTATTTTCTTATTAATTGAATTCATTCACGTGCACAATTGAAAAATCGTTATTGATACGTAATGATAGACGCGAATTAAGTCGCGCCTGATTTACGTTTACGCTTGGATAATTACAAATGCGGCGCAGTCCATAGCTACCGATCGATTTAGCAATAACTGCTTGACGCAACAATGCAACCTCAAGCTATTGCAATTCCCGACATTAAGAAAAAAAAATATTTCAAGCACAAATTATTCGTTAATAAATTGAATTTATATCAAGAATTGATTTAAAACGTATCGATTGCTTTTTTCACAAGTTTCGGCAATTTTCTTAATACCGGTGACGTACATGTAAAGTGATTGTGTGTAAATATAGATATAAAACTGATATAAAAATCTTTTTTTTTATAGTATTGCGTCACTTAATATATTCAGAGAGTTAATTAGAATCGAAAGTTCTGATACGAATAATTTGAATCAAAAAGACTAGCTTGTAACAGAAGCAAGTCGTTTGTTCCAGCGTTAATTGTCTGACTTTAAATCACAATGTACTCACCCTCATATGCGGCTGGACCAATAATTCGTGAAGTTCTCGAAGATCGGCTCTATCGATATTTCGCACCGCCGAATGCTCTGCTTCCCGAAGGATCTCTTCAACCTCACGAGCACGTTGGACCGCATCCGTCTGCGGTGCTCGATACGGTGCTGGTACACGGCCTGAGATTCTATCATAAAGCTGAAAATTAAAAATATCTACATCAATAGGAGTTCCCCCGATTTCTTTTGTAACTATTATTTTTTGTTAGCATTTGTGCAATCTCACATTTGTCTAACAAAAATAAATTATTGTCATACATTTTCCAAAATGTGACCGATTTAAATTAAACAGTTAAAATATTCCATTTTATTTTTATTAAAATGCTAAAAAGTATAGCATTTTAATAATTAACGAAAACCTTATTAAAGCTATCTAACAATTAGTATTCAAACTTTTCTGTGCCATTGTTTACCTCATTTTATTTCAAGAAATATTCTTATGAGAACGCAATATAGAAAATTACTTTAAATCATAAATAACACATAAATATAATACAATAAAAAATTGAGATTATCGAGAGGGTTGAAAATCAAGATAATTATAATGTTATTAGACGGTATACGGAAGTTGAAAATAGTTCACAAGCGATCCATGAGATGTCCTGATTATACAGCAGACGCGCTTAAATTTGCTTGAGCAACCGGTGTCACTTTATTTCCATAAACTTCAAAACTTGCCGGACTGTTAACCGCTGGCAATACGCACCCTTATATTTCTGCCGAATCGAACGAATTTACTCACCAGGAGACCCGCGATTTCGAGCAGGTCGCCGGCTAGCTCGGCGTCGCCGATGAACATCAACTGACAGAGGTGCATCTCTGCCGCATATAAACAGTGCACTAGTAAGCCTAGGACCGCACTAGGACCACGTGTGCAGCATGGTCCCAGCACGTGGCTCGTTTCGGCCACGTGACACTTCAGGAACCACCGAGGAACGGGTTTACATTTGTACGCGCGTTGCCGCGACAGTGCGATCCTTCGATCGTGCGCGGCATGTTGTTTATCGGGATTGACAGGATTCCACGATTTCCACGGCGGCCATCTTGCCAGTCCGGAGCATCAGGCAGCGCTTGCGTGCTTTTCCTCGAAAGGAACGAGAGTGGGCAGTTCCCGTTCCCGCGGGATATCCCGCAGGGGTTTAAGTTATCCCTCGCGGTCGAGGGGAGGATCGCCGAGGGAAAGTCGAGGGATGGGTGGCTCCGCTCTCAGTGGAAAAGCTCAAGCTCTGCAGCGACGGGACTCGACCGCGCGAAAAGGGATGCTGTCCAAGATGGCTGCCGATTCGGGCGGGTTGAAAGATAAATTCAAACGTTGCGCGAGCGTCGCACGGAAGAGGTTGACGGTCGTTACCCACACTTGATAAGAATTATTCTGTTTTATCCTACGCGCCGCAAAGGCATTCTCTGTTTCTGTTACTTGCAATTGATTGCAG
Organism: Temnothorax longispinosus; assembly: GCF_030848805.1. Lineage (NCBI taxonomy): Eukaryota > Metazoa > Arthropoda > Insecta > Hymenoptera > Formicidae > Temnothorax > Temnothorax longispinosus. Next base: position 9,888,226 of record NC_092369.1, read on the forward strand.
AAAATTTTACTGTTTTGATAGGAATAAATGACGTAAAAATAATTTGAGACGTGAGAACGAAAGTTCGATTATGAAATGCTCATCTGTGAGATAGTTACACGAAGAAAAGAATTGTTTGAATGAATAAAACTGACGATGCTCCTCGTTCAAAAGAAACGTCAATTAATTAAATAAAATTTTGCAATAAAGATGATATTGTATAAAATGATACTATTAACATATAAATATTATTATACTGTATTTAAAAAAAGAGAATAGACCCATTATATACAGTAAACTTTTTCTGAATTTTCATCGAATTAGGAACAAGAATTTTGCTTTCTCCTTGGAAAAATTAAGCGGCCCGCTTATTTCAATTTTCATCTCGATATCACGATGGAATCATAAAGAAAATTGCTAAAAATTTTCCATAATTTTTTATATTTAAATAAATAAACTCCTTTACCCCCAACCTGCACAGAATCAAGGACTAACTTATTACCGGATGAGACCCGATCGTAATTACAGAAATTCATACAACAAAATAATAATTAAATAAAGATAAGATGTAGCAATCGATTGTCGCACAGTCGGAAGATAATCGCATTGTCTAATTAAGGCCAACTTATGTTGAATATCTCAAGTTATTGAGGGACATACATATTAACATTTTCGTAATAAATACGTGATAATTTGCACAATTTGCAATTAAATTAATATTACCTGTTTGACAAGCAAAAAGTTTGAATACTGAAATTTAGATTTTCTTAACTCATTACAATCTTTTAATCATCTTATTTTTTCACTCGCTTAACCAGTTCAATATGTTCTTGTTATTTTTCATATAATTATGAGTTGTCGTAAAAAATACCTCTAAAATGGCCCGAAGCCGATGATCATCGATGGTGTTGATAACTTCCGACCGCAATAGTCTGTCACTGTCCTCGAGGATCTCAATGTCATCCAAACAATCCACAATTTCGGCCACAGCACCTATAACATGAGAATGTGTGAAATATTGATTTTATGAAACGCGTCGTTAATTCACTAACTCATATTCTAACTGCAATCTTTTATACAGTGATAAACTATGTTGATAAGAAAACAAAGTTCACTGTTAAGCCGGATGATAAAGCGAGCAAGCGCGAATACGCAGACAATTCATACTGGCAATATGCCGTTTGCACTCATTAAAGCAAATTATTCATTCGTGCTTATTCGCGCTCATTTGCTTGGTCTGTATTCATTAACGCAATATTCGCGGAAATAATTCCAAATTACGCGATATCATCGATCTTTCATTGTTGAAATAGTAAGCTCAGAGCGCGTGAATGAAATATTAGCCATATATTATCATTGCTTTGATCGTTATAAAAATATCAGAAGCAATTAAGCGCACATGTAAAGGGCTTCTGAATTTTTGGCGAAGAAATTGACGAAGTTCAATGTTAGCAAAATCTCAATTTGACGGTATCCATTATTTATAATTTTCTTTTTTAACAATGCGCGGACACCGTGGATCTTTTAAAGCATAGATTGTTCATTTATGATTTCCACGGAAATGGCTTCAGCACTCTTAAAAAAAAAAATTGCAACAGCTTCGGCTTATGTAAGTAAAGAAATCACTTTTTGAAACCTTAAAGATGATAGATGAATTTTTTTAAATTTCTTTGTAACACAGAAACGGTTTTAAAAACCCTTTGGGTGAAAGTCTCAGGGTGTCCGGGTGCTCCAAAAACACGGGTGTCCGCGCAGTATTAATTTCTAACATTGTACATCTCTGAGAGTCAAATAATAAAATGATAAATGACTTAAAATTCTATTAAATAAAATTTATATTCGTCTTCCTTGTAAATTAAACCATGCGTCGAGAAAAACACTTTTATCTACATGGCATTTTACAGTATTTATATCAGAAATAAACTTCCGAGTTCGCTCGTTTTCGATGTACCTGTAGTTATCTCGTCATCGCCGACGTCAGAGAAATTGTCGCCATTAGCTTCGGAATACGGAGCGTGCCATTTCGAGGAGGAGACGGCTGCTTTTACGGCCTCCTTCAATTTTCGCCTCGCATTAAATTTCTTAAGCTCGTCTATAGTGTCACCTAAGTGTACACGGGCTGCACCCTTATCACGATCCTGCAAGTTAAGATCCGTTCATTCGCGATAAAACAAGCATTGTAAAATAAGAAATGACCATGCTGTCATCTACGAGAACGCACAATGAGATACACATGGCAAATTTAACAAATAAATAACTAATTGAGCGCTAATCAATCGCTTTAAAAATAAGTGAAAATTTGTTAATAAAAGTTCAGATGCGTGTAATAACGGCAACGTAAACATTGTAAAAAAAAAAAATGCTGAACTAGCGGGCAGCCGAGTAATGTGCAATTATTTTTCCTCCCTGCAATCGGGGCGTATTATACACCGCCACAGAGAAGCAAGAGGAGAGAGAGAGAGAGAGAGATTATACTTGCTTCTCTCCACGAAGTCTACGGGGGTTCGACGAACGTACAGCCGCATAAAAAAGCCCTAAGCAGTGCACACCGAGAGCGCGCGAGGTGTATACTTTACTATAGTTATTTTCATTAACCGCCGGAGGCTTCGCTCCCGCTATATAGCGATCGATAGCCCAGTTGCACGTGTGTTGCGTCGAACAAGTATGGGGGTGACTCCGCGAGAGTGTTCCTACCTTAGGTCACTGGCTAACTGTTGCACCACATAGGTATACCCCCTCGCACCCCCATACGGCGCGCGCGCGCGTGCGCACGCACATTCATTGGAGATAATAAGCAAGAACGAGGCCACGTGTATTATATATATAGATATATATAATAAATATATAATATATATAAAATATATATATATATATATGCACGGCGTAATTATGAAAAAATAAAACCCGATGTACTATCACCGGCGATGAAACGGAAGCCGCTACATCGATTATCCCCATCAGGAGTTGTGCGGCGTGACGTAGAATGCTGATCGTCACCCCGAACGCCCGCGCGAACGGATTATAATACGGATATCAAACCGCGAGATATTTCTCCTGCGTGCTCCCCCGCGATTCAGATAGAAATACCGAATCGAATCGAATCGAATCAAAGCGCGAATCCGAACCACTTCACTTACTCTGAGCCACTTGTGGTTGAGGACCTCTTGGATGGTGATCCTATGATTTACGTCGGTCGTGAGCATTCTCTGTATAAGGTCCTTCGCCGAATCGCTGATGGGATCCCAGAGTGGTGTCTCCATCTGCAAATTCAATTAAATCGGAATTATTCGTCGCGAACGGAGTTGCGCGGGCGTTGTTAAAATTCCCGAAACGCTTCGTCTCATCCGCGATTAGCGGCGCGGCGTAAGACCGCAAGATCTGGCGTATAAGATTACCTGCACCCGCCCTCGACAGATCGCTTCCCGCAGCCTGTCCCGAGACCCGACGAACGGAAGCGTACCAGTTAGCAGAACATGTAGCAGCACTCCGGCCGACCAGACGTCACCGGGCTTCCCGTATTGTCGCCGTTGAATCACTTCCGGCGCCATGAAGTGCGGACATCCGACACGACCTGCGCGACCAAGAGCATCGTCAGCGAAAAAGGGGGATGAAACACGGCTAATATGACCGATGCAGAATGGAAGCAGCGAGGCATGAGCGATTGCTCGGAAACTTCGCAGTCGATCGTTACGTAAAACGGAAACGTGTTTGCGACAAGATAGACACACGAATTTGTCAGCCGAATCACAAGCATCTGTATTTGATTTTCCCTCGATTTTACGACTGTACATATGTATAAGACAAATAATCGGCAGCTCTCTCGCGCACTTGCACACACACTTGCACACACAGACTCTCTCTCTCACTATCAAATCGATCGCCCATGGCGAGAGAATCCAAATTACGCTTTTGTTTATCGTTATTATCGGGAACGTCGGATCGACTGGACGTATTAATAATTATAATTAAGGCAAGGAACGAACGTCAAATGCAAAGGGCTACTGCATTCCTCGAAAACAAATACACCTGTCATAAAAGTAGCCGATTCACCGATATATAGGCACAAACGTCGTTCACAGACGATAACCAACGTGCTAACTTACTTTCAACAATCTATATTTATTAAGAATCGGTAAATGACACAGAAAGCGGCACGAGAGGAAATGTAGGTCACTGCACATTGAAAAGTGTATACATGGGAAAAAATGAGATGATTAAGGCTGTAAAGCAAAGACGACATAATTGCGTTCGCGAGTATATCGTTGAACATTAGAAAAATTTTCATTTAAATATCGTGTAATTTTACATATGCGAAAAATCTGACACGCGGCATATGATTATTTATATCAATGAGGTTATCGTATAAAAAACCGTGGATTTAAAAGTATGTAAAAAATGTATATACGATAAATAGATGTATAATAAATATATGTCTAATTTTTTTATATTTAATTTTTTCACACAAATATTTTACTAGAGACTATGTACGTAACATATACTTCTATGTAAATCTATATACTTCTATAGCTATGCTATTCTATAGAATAGACTCTTAGCTGTATTTCATCTAAATGCTTTGTTTATGTAATAAAAAGAGATATTTCAGATATTGTTAGTATTGTGTAAATATGTATTAATTTCCACCCATATATATATGAATAGATCCTACCATTATATGAATAATAATATATTCTTGTAAAGTATTAAATGTGTTAAATAAAATGTTAATATAAATAAATATTTATGTTCTCCGTCATTTTACAACAATGTAATGATCAAATTTTTCCAATAATAATATAACATTGTAATCCTATAATACTATAAAATTGTGGAGTAATTAATGAAGAGTTTAAATTGATAAAAAAAAATTTTTTTTTAATTAATTCATCTTTCTGTAATACACGTTTAATTAAATAAATAATTTAAAATATTGATAAACATATTTAATCTATAAAACATATTTCTTATACATATAACGTAATATACTTGACTAGACAAAAAGTAAATGGTGCCGGTGCAGAGGAAAACTGAGGGAAACCGATTAGTTATTACGGTGAACGTAATGAGTAAAAGTAAATGTAATATTTCAATAGAAACGCAAACAAATATATAATGGTTTTAATGGTGCCATAATCGGGTGCCAAAATACACAAACACACATTTAAAAACAAATTTTCATGCGATTTCACATCAAGAGCATGCAGGGTTTATTTGATTTCAGAACGTAAATTTAATAATGAGAGACATGGGCGATAAATTTTTTAAAAAATTATCATGTTAATAAAAAATATAACTGTCGATAAAGACAATTTAAATTGGTGTTGTTTATCATTACGTTCGGCTAGGCTACCGCGCGCTTGTCGTTGCATGATTTTAATTACTCGCTTTTTAACAAAAGTAATTAGTTATATGAACGAAGCGACAAGTTAATAACATGCATTTTACGCAAGTGTAATTTAGAGATACAGGATGATACACGAGTGGTCTGGGAAATTTCCAGCACAATGTCATGGCAGGAATATTTATTTCGAGAAAAACATGTTACGTATGAGCATACGTGGTAAATAATGCACAATAATGAACGTTGTAGAAACGACTCTACACAGAAAACAAGGAAGTGACAAATCAACACTTATATATTTGTATATACACAAGAATATATAATCTTAAAATGAAATTATGTTGCATTGAACGAAAAAAACTTGCTTGAAGTCATTTATAATTAAACGAAGTTTTATATAGTTCAATCAAGGAAACAAAGTTGAAATAAAAAGTTGAAATTCTTATAAGAAGATTATACGTATATTCTTGCGTATATACAAGTATATATCAGTATTGATTTGACACTTCTTTTTTTCTGTGTAGATTAATCGCGTCTAAAATCTGACTTTACAATGTTTTCTGAGAGAATTTCATATATAATTCCGATATCTTCCGTTCCATTCGTGAGTCAGTCCGTCTATCTTATATATTTAAGACTTGAAAATAATTAGAATATTATTTTACATTTATATTCAATATACTCTTCTTACCAGATAAAACTCAAAATCAAATCGTACTTATGACAAGTGCGCTGTAAAATGTCGTTGATCTAGTATACTTATTCTGTGCTATCTTTAACGTTTGTCTTCGGTTTGAAAAACAAAGATTATACTTTTGCGCAATATAACGGATAAACTATACGCGTTTCGTAGACACATTATAGATCGCAAAATGCGATAACATTGCACACTCTAAATAATCGAGTTTCATCATAAAAGAAAAAGTATTATTCATAACGTAAGCTCTTTATTAAGGGATATGACATTTTCAATAACAAATTGCTTGCCATGATGATGCAAGAAATGATTGCGTAAAATGTCAATTTGAGATTGTGCGTAGTTATATCATGACCGTATGATTTATTGTTGGGAAATATTATTTTTTGTAAACAAAGATATAGTGAAAATTCCAAACGTGTTTTAATTGGAATTCGTACATCTGAAACTGCTTCTGGTTTTATTAACGATATATTCGATCGAGAAAAACGCTACATTCTGTATTTCTATATTTTCTATCGCGCGTTTGCCTTTACCATCGTATAAATAACATTTCGCAAATACTCGCAAACAAAATAGTATTATCTGACGCGGCGACTAGTTTCAATTTGTCATCGATAAGTGATGAAAGACAAACACAAAGCGGCATACAAATAGACAGACACACGCAGACACACAGGCTAGTCTACCGCTACGAACAATGACGACATAAACAGGCCCAAATAACGCGGGCAATTAGTTCACCAGACTCAGAAATAGATAAACCGATTGAAGGGTTTGTTACTTTTAACTAAAATAATAATTATTACATGTGCAAGAGAGAAAGAAAGAAAGAGAGAAAGAGAGAGAGAGAGAGAGAGAGAGAAAAAAGAAAACAAATCTGTCAAAAATAAGATAAAAAATTTCCACTCGAAAACGATAATCCGTTCATCATTATCCACAGTACATACTACATTATACCAATAATACATATCAAATAAATTCACCGATTCAATAATTGCATTTATCGATTACAATAACAGTAAATGTGACATGTTGTGTAAATCCTAGCGCTGAATCGATATAGAACCGTGTAAATTATTTTAATTTAATGTCATCATATAAACAGATATAAAGTTGATCCATTTCTATATTTTTTTATCGATTATTTTCTGTAACAGAACGTTATTTTTTTCCTATAATTTTGTACTCCAAATTGGACACACGCCTGTTAATAATAATGTATATGTTACTTACGGTAAACTAATTAGCCATCATCCAAAGTGTATATTGACGATTGCGTTATAGACACAGAAATTTAAGCAACTCAATTAGAAACTGATACGTGGTTACGGGTGAACTCGAAAACCGCAGAGTAAATTCGGCCACTATCCAAATTCGTTATTGCAGACAACATGTCCGTATTTGATTTCTACAGTTTCAACATCCTCTTTTTTTAACAAAAAAAAAAAGGCTACGTTTACTCGAGAGATTACGCCTACGGATTGGATTGGCCAGAGATAACGATCGCCGATTTCCAGTAAACACGGAAAAACCAAAAATGTCAAAAGCGAGCGTTTAGCTCTATTTAAAAAAGCGGCATTTATATCATGTTGACGAAACGAAATAAATTTAATGACGCGAGTCGTAACGAACCCTTCAATTCTGTCAAGGACTTATCTCAATCCTACAACGATGAAGCAGAGCTTGTGCCATTCGCGCGTTACAAAATCAGGACACGCGGACGACAGGGGGGGAACAGAAAAAAAGGGGAAGGAGTCGTTCTCTCGCTCGCTTCCCCTATACGATGGGCACAAACAAATATCTGTTACTACGCGACCTCCACAAAATGATATCACAGGAATACTGGCTATATCGCACGTGGGTCGAGTGTCTATACAGACACTACACGTTCTCAAACTAACATAACTATACCACACGGGGGGGTAGAACGTGCCAATATGCCTCAAACGAGAATAATCACGAAACTGAGCTGATCGATCGCGCGACAATTACGAAATGCTACGCATTCATGGTGCGCGCTTCGCTCACGAAAATGAACTCGGAACCATTTCCCGCTGAGATATTACTACATATATCGTCATTTCGCCAGACTCGTGAATTTCTTTCTTTCCCACGTACAGGATGCTCCGCGGCGAATAAACCAATCGTTATGTCAATAGCAAGGTAAGTTGGATAAAAACTGATCATTCGGAAGAAATGGATTCGTACGTATAACATCCCTTTGATTCTTAACGAAATGCTCTCATACATGTAATACCTCTTTCGTATCCTCGATATCTTTTAAAATTTATGCGACTGGAGCAAGTTATACGGAACATCCTGTACATGTCTGGCCTTGTCGTTGACGGAAACAATTCTTAATAATGTTTTACGATCGCAGTGGCGTTGTACAAGAAGCCGAGAGCTACGTTCAAGAACGCGGAAAGGAGTTATCCCTTTTTAGGCAGAGACGCGAATACTTTCTCGTTTCTACCCCCGACTGTGGTAAATCATCAGACGTTATGTAGATGTGGCAGGCAATATGGATACCGATATTGTCCTCCGTGTCGCTCACTAGCGAATCCTCGGCGTCGGTCAGGTCCTCAAAAGGGAAATTGCAGCTCGAAGAGATCAGGCCTATCGAAAGAACACAGAGAGAAAGGAGAAGGATTGTTATCGTCACGATAATATCGCGCTGTGCGCGACTTGCTGACGGTTTCACGGACGGATAAGATGCTTCTTTATCGTGTCAACGCCGCTATCCGTAGGAGGAAGACCGACCTATGGCTGTTGGCCGTTGCTTTTGTTTAAGGAATCAAACTCGCGCGGATCAAAGCGCTAGTTCGATCAGCCTGAGGAGTCGGCTTTACTCATCTCAATTAACAAAATTCTCTGGTGGTGTGTGTGTGCGTCTATTGGTATATAAAATGTCGAGCTTGGCATATACATCTCCGCGACGTTTGTATAAGTTTACTTGTATTGTACGGTAAATATAGAGTAACCTATCGTATGATCCTGTTTAGTATAAAATCTGTATAAAGACCGTGTCGAATTAGCTTGCTTTAATTCGTTCGTTTCGTAATCTCACATAAAACGCACGACAAATATTTTCAACAATATCTCGATTAATCGCCTAATACACTTCCGCCGAAACGACATTTTGCGGCAATCATCCTAGAAAAACATGTGTTATCGGATAATTTTTGAATGATTGCGAAAAATGTATCACTTATAGATGAACAATTATCATTTTTAATTTTTTTTTTTTTTTTTTTTTTTTTCAATACAATTAAAATTTTCATTCTCATTCACGTTTTTAATTCCGCTTCAGATATACGTACTGCTGAAGAGTCACTTAAGAGAATATCAGCGAAGCTGTATCTAATGAAAAGTGTTATATACAATCCGAGAATGACATCCAGTATAAATTCAACAAATTTGTAAACCAGATACATCCGAGAAAAATAATAAATGTGCATGTACATATATTAATATATTAAACAATATGTTATTTTTAATATATTAACATGTAAAATATTAGCCAAGTCATATATATTAATGAGTTAGCCAAGTCAAAGTGAATATTCGAACTCGTAAAGCAAGCAAGCAAGCGGTGGCAGCTTCTAGAGTACAGTGACGTGATATAGTGACGGTGATAGTGATAGTGATAGAGGAGTACACGGAATGGGTGAGAATGTGGCATAATACAATATGTGTGTGTGGATAAGTGTGTATACGTGTAATATATATATGTGGCGTGATGAGACAAGGCTCCTGCGAAAGTAATGATTAAAGGTTAGATCAAGCTTACCCTCGCTGTCGGCCTTCAAGTAGAGCTGCCCCTTTGGGCTCAGACACTGCCGATACTCGGTCGTGTAACACGCTGTATTCATTCAAACCAAATTTCACGTTATCAGAATGTAATCGGGCAACGCGCCTGATTTTTTTTTCTTTGCTGCCTAATGCAATCCGTAATGAAAATGGGGAAAAACGTGAAAACTCTAATTGGCACGCATTGGTACTCGCGTCTATTTTTTTTTTCTCTCCTCCGTTACTCTCTGCATGACGATGTCGCGCGCGAATCCGAGCGGTATACGCGCGCAAAGAGCCGCGGGAATGAAACATTTAGCTTTGCGGAAAATAAGCATGATGGAGCGTTGAGGGAGACGTCGCGCTCAACGTTATGCGTATTTAATCACGCTGTCGGAAACTTTTTGTTTAAGGCGGACTCGTAATCCCAGCGGCGAGCGCTGTCTCTCGTTTGCGAAACTCGGTATATGAAAAAGTTGCGCGTCCCAGTTTACACGACACGGTTTTCCAGTCAATCTCTGGCCTATGTATTTGGAACGCCGTCGGTCTATACTCTCAGAATGCCAAATTAGTTTCGAACTGGGAAGAGCAGGGACGACAGCCGTGTTGGGAGTTGGAGGAGATTAATATCTGGACTTGGTATAATATCGTAACGTCTTAGCAGAACGAGGAGGCAATTAAACCCTATATAGCCGAACCAAAAGTTCTTATCGCTATTAAATTCTATTATTGATCGGCGGAAACCTTTCTACCCCGCGCCTCGTCGTATATAAAAGTGTATACGGTGTTAAGTGTCACACTAGATTAGCGACAAACGTTATTACATATTGTTTTTATGACAATACTTCGGAATAGTTCTTTTAATATAAATGAAAATACTATTATTTTATTATTATTCACTCATCCATTGTGCTGTTCTGTTTTTTTTCTTTTTTTTATAACGCATGCTATTATTAAACATTTCTATTTTCGATTAGATATTAATTTCGATTAAATATTAAGTATAAAGCACGTAGAACAAAAGTAAGAGATCAACGGATAACGTGTGTTCTATCAACAGCTCTTAACGGCGACGTAAAACACGATTGCTGTTATAATTTCGACAATGTGAAAAGTTTCGATAATTCCAATATCGGCTATCGACGTTAACATAACGTAATTATGCGGGATAGCAAAAGATAATTTCCTTCATAATTGAAGACGCTTCTTTAATATCGCATGGCTACAGATGAAATAAACCGCTCGAAGACGTACACGATAACAATAATTGCGCTGATCACGCAAAGGAAATCTAAAATTAGTCCAAGACGGTAGCGGTACAATCTATATATCTACGAGTGTGTCGCTAACAACAAGAGCATCTACAAATGGAACCATGCGATATTGAAGCAGCGAAAGATTGTAAAAAAAAAAAAATATGCATAGACACCAATCGGCTAATCAGAGAAGAGAGCATCACGGTTGTCAGTAGGGAAGAAATCCGGTAAAAGCTGTTGCATTGTGCACATCGAACACCGAGAAATTTTTTTGAATATGATTTGCCAATCATCGACCAAGCCAGCCAATAATCGCAGAGTTAGGGCATTCAAAAGAGAGACGATACAAAAACACCGAGTGTCTTTGAAGTGACGCTTGATGAGAGCCAGGAACACATTATATCGGTACGAAAAAAAAAAGAGAAAAACGAATAGAAAAAAGATAAAAATTTAAATTACAAACTCTGAGATAGCAATATTCAATGCACTTTTTGTAGATTTTTTGCCGTTACTCGATAATATTACTATCGCACTAAATCGTGTAAGAGTTATTACAGCCATATCTTCATCGGAAATGATATCATAGATCGTAATAGATCATAAAAAAGATTTTTCTCAGAAGATAAACGGCATAATTTATTCCACGAGAACTTAATCACCTTGATCCAAAGATGCGTCGACATGCATCCACGGCAATAATTTCGTATGGAGACGCGCTCATCAGTCATCGCTGAATATTTAACAATTCCTTTTCTTTATAATGCCATATGCGAAAAAGAGGCCGCACAGCTAAACGACATTCGTTTGAACTATAGTCATAATAAATCCAGCTGAATGTCAACAGGTCGGCGAGTTAAAAATAGCTTTCTCAGACATTTAAACCTCTTAAATGATAAACGTACAAACACTTAATTAACAGAAGCGTAAATTACTTTAAATACTTTAAAAGAGATGTACCACGTTTCTCGTAATAAAATAAAATCGACAATATGCTGCATCAACAAATTTTTTGTACACGGCGCGGCGTCACCTAATATTGGATTTTCGGGCTAACGTTGTTTCCGTAGTAAGCCTTGATCTTTTATAGTCCATTAATCTTCAAAAAAAAAATTAATGTGAGAGATCGCTACAACGCCACAAGAGAAATAGGTCAAATGCATATAAACGGTACGTTATAAAACACTAACTTAATCATTTGAAATATATGGCGTGCATAATGCAATTGCTTGAGTTAAAAATATTATTCAAAAATCATGTATATATGTATATTTAATTTGATACATAACAGTTTGTTCAACAAAGAAATTAATACTTCATAAAAAATATTAAATAAAAATTTATTCTCTTTTATATAAGTAAAGAAATTGTCTTTCTGATAAAATGAGTCATCAAATATACGTGACGACATAATTTGTTAAACCGCTTAATAGTAAATAATCCCGAATGTGTCTTCATGTTTATAGCTGACGAATAATTTGGTACGCAAAATTCAGTTTATATGTGCGTACGCATGAGCTTAACTTAATTAACGCTTTAAAAGAATTTAAATAATTAATGTATCTAATGACGTAATTCGCTTCGACTGTTTACCGATAAATAGCTTTGATATATACATATAGATATACGAGCATTGAATAGTGCCTCTCAGCTAGTTTGTAAATAGAATAAGCGTATAATTACGCGTAAATAGATTTTATATTAGCGCACATTTTGCTAAATAGAAAAGTAATGTCGGAGCCAGGCCAGGGCCATGTCAGCGAAACTTTGGAAAAAAACTTTTTCTTTCAGTCCACGTTTTCTCATAAAATATCAGAATTCGTGTGAAGTTTAATATACTTGCGTCATTTGTAAAGAGTTCCATTAAGTATAATATTTCGTTCCATTATGGACAAAAGCTCCCATCGGATTACTGCTATGAAAGTTATTAATCATGGGACAATGATATCATAAATACTTCGAGATGTAATTTCCCTATTGCATCGTCTATATCAAATATCGCTGTTGCCCTATTTTCGCCTCTCGCCTAATGCCGACACCACTTAAAAATATTATGAAAAATTTAGTAATCTTAATGCTGTCGCGCTAAAAGCGGCACGACGTCAGCTCTCGTGAACTATGCCACGGAATAAAAGGGAAGTGGTCGCGGCATTTGCATAGTCTAGGTAAATTCTCCTTTTTTACGCTTCAACGATTTTATACTTCCGTTCGAGTGATGTTTTCGTTACCACTTGATCGATACGTCTGATTCAATATGTTGGAGTAACAAAGAATCTCGAATCGCTCATCGAACCGCTATTTTTTGAAGAGATATTCAAGCAAACTAATTCAAAATATACACGTAAAATTTACTGCAATTAATTTCATGCACGAAAATGTGTAATTGATTTCCTTCAACTGTGACAGTAATAATATTATTATCTCTCATGTTATTTCGCCCAATAATAAGAAAATTTTAACACAACGTAAAATATGCTAAAACTTCTTAAGCATCTGGAGAATTCTACTCAGTGTAAAAAATGTGATGTTTATACAGAAACGAGAGAGATTTTCAGATAAGATCAATGTTTTCAAGCATTTTAAATCCAATTAAATCCTGATACGTGGCAATTAATATTCTTGGAAAAAGGTAAAAAACGAAAAAAATTAATTCATAAAACTTAGAAGCTTAACAATTATTTTATCAAAACTATGTTGTAACTATTTTTTCTTGCGTTCAATATCTTAAACGTTAAATTTAAATATTTTTAAAATTAATGTTTAATATTGAAATTCTATTCACGATCAATTTTCTTGGATTTTCCGAATTTTTAACTTATAATAAGTGCATATATTTAATGGATACTGGCTTAGTGCCACTTTTCAAATTAATGAAGTTATTTTTATATGATAATGGTCGTATGCGTCACACATATAGAACTCTGTTGAAAGTTAGTAGAGTATCATTAATAATAGCGAAGTCGGGCGTCCCAGAGCTGAGGTCGCGCGGCTTTCGACGTGAATCTCTATGCCACGTAAAATAGATCGCGTAAAGAAAACGTAAGTGAATTAGAAGAAGGTATGAACGTACCAACGCCATTAGACTGTGAGGTCGGAAGTTGCACGGCAACGCCGAAACCGCGCAGCTTCACCGGGGCGGAATTTTCCTTGCCAGCCAGGAGGGCGCACTGCGGCTTCAGGTCACGATGAATAATGTCATTCTCATGGCAGTAACGCAAAGCTTCGAGGATTTGTCGCATGTAGTGACTGTAAAAAAAAATGCAGTTTTCTTAGGTGCCGGCGCTTACACCACACCACCCCCCTCCCACAGCCACACGTCACGAAAGTACACCCTCAGCCGAGAGAACAATAGCGAAGGCCGCACGGGACACAAGCATTTGCGCGCGACACACAGAAGGCGAAGCCCTTTCCGAGAATTGAAATAGAGAGATTAAGACATGCCTCGTTACTCACGTAATGATTTTACGACACAAAGATTTAGCAAAATCCATCCAGATCGATAAAAAGCCAGGGTATAGTAAATAATATAAATCCAAATCCAAATTTTGTTTGTTATAAAAAAGTATATAATATAATAATAGACTATATTAATAATGTTATTTAACTGTTTATAAATTATTAAATAAAACGACATCGAGAGCAGAAGAACCATAATCATATTACTTGAATTTAATTAATAAAATGCGTTTTGGAGTAATATTTTTCATGCACAGTCGTATGCAGTATATAAAACTCGTGCTAACTGACTCTTGACATTATATCATGTATTTTTTACAAAGTATATACGCAAAAAAGGAACTATGCGGTCTAAAATAAAAACGAGATATCGATGGCACAGGGTACTGCCAGAAGATGATGCAAAATATGGAATACCGCACAGAGCAAGAACGATCCAGTTATTTACTGTACTATATGTTCATTGTACTTTCACCGTATCAATCACAAAGACTTTGGCACGATCTCTGCATGCATCGTCATGTATAATACATGCAGGTGAACGCATAACGTTTGTGCATCTGATATGTGATATTAATATAAAGTGTCTTTGATGCTCAGGAATTGGAGTAACAAGAAAGCGTGTTTCTCATGACAGAAGGAAAGATTTGAAAAAGATTTATGTCTGATTCCCCGCAAGTGTACGCGTATTTTCTGAAGTATATTTACGTGTCAATCAAACGTTTGCAATGTATAAACTCTGAATGTCTTCTTTTTTTAACCAAACATAATTTCTATATATATCATTGAAATTATATTAATCGTATCTTAACTTATCATCTAATAATTCTTCGTAGTGTCAAAGATATAAAACATATTTGTTTTAATAGGTTCTTTTCGAGGTGAAGACTACTGCTACTTCAGGCGTGATAAAAACGGGTATAGCGAATCTAATGGATCGCAGTCAAGGATTTATCGAGACAGGGATTTATTACGCTCCGGGGAGACTCTCTCGAGAGAGAATCCGTTTGCATTATATCGAGGTATAACATACAGAAGATAAACACGTTTCAGTACTCTGAGTTCCAAGCGACTCGATGAGAACAATTAATTTATCAAATTTCTCTCATCTTGATACGCATCGCTTTAACGAGATTTAATAAATAGATTACAGTAACTCTTTCACACACATACAAAATATAGACGCGAAAATTGTATTTTATCAGGAATAATTATCTGTAATTCTCTTATATGAATTCTGTACATATCTTAATTGTCTTAAGAAAATATGTTAGTTATCCACTTTTAATATAAGATAAATTTAATACACCCGTTGTTAACTGGAGTTCTTAGAAAGTTTAACAGAGAATAATGTGGCGTAATGTTGTGCATTCACGCGGCATGAGGCATGATGCTGGCGCATCATGCTGCATTCGATATAAACGATGTCTTAGCATTCAGCAGATAAAGTTTAAATGGATGTACCGTCTGCGGTGGATTTGTGATATTCGCGCGGTGTGCTCATTGCGCGATGATAGATATAATGAATTTTCTTACCTAGCAACTGCTTCGCTGTATACGAATCCAGCAGTCGCTCGTCTTACGACCTCGAAGCATAAATCAGAGCCGTCCATACTGAAAACGAAACGGAATATTGAAACAGGAATATCCGGTGATGCGGTAAATGAATCTGTTTTAATTTGAATATTTCTCTTGTTCTGTATATCCTATTCGTTTCAGCCGTCCATTGCTTATAGTTTTTAAATTATCCATTAACAATATTTGAATTATTGACATTTATTTGCCTGTATTATTTATCTGCATGTATCAATCAAATATGTGAACATAACATTCATAATACTCAGTTAATTCACAGAAAATTATTGATTAAAAAATATATAATTAATCCATGATGTTATCATTGAATAAGAATTTCTTATAGCAAACAAATAACAGCCCATTAAACTAAAGGAAATAACGACGTGTGATTGAGTGTCATATTATTTAAATAGTCTCGTTAAAAACGCCTTGAGCACCGGTAGTCTATTAAAAACCGTAGCTATCTTATCCGATAGCGTAGATTATTTCGAGAGCACCTCGGATGTGTGTATCCAATTATAAATTATAGCGAACTATAGTAGAACGTTATAATAGATAGCAAACAACTAAATGGAAAACGTGCCTTTCCCGAGTAAAGATAGAGTCGTGAAGGAAATGTCACGTATTTATTTTGCCGAGTCTTTCATTTTCGACAAACGTGATAGTTTTCCATCTCATAGAGCAAAATGTTTCATTAGCCTGAACTAATAATTACGTCAGGAAGATAGGAGAAATAGACTTGTTGGCATATAAAGGACGAGATTGACGCCTTCCGTTTCAAAAATTGCTTTTCTAAAAAAAGGCTAGTTAAAAGTTCACGATTAAAAAAATATAACTATAATAGTTTATGCTGCATTTTTCTACAGTCTTAATCTTATGAAGCTAGAGATTACTGTGTTTGAACTTATCTCTAGAAATGGATAAACAAATGTTAAACATTGTACAGATAAATTATTGGGATGCGTTTATTTCTATCAATTATGTCTGTCAAATTACGTTGATGCGGTAAATAATACGATACGTTTATCAAAATGTATAATATGTTTGTTTATATGCATACTTACTATTCGAATACCATGTATAACATGCCCTCGGAGCTGTAGGTTTCCAACAGTTCGACAATATGTGGATGTTTCAACATATGACATATTGTGGCTTCTCGTTTCAAATCTGAAACATGCAAAATGTGGATTTAACGCAGAGCAGACTGGCTTCTACGCATAAAATATTATACATAATGAGAAATAAAATCGCTGAATAATATACATTATTCCAATTGCTTTAAATAAATTTTACCTTACTAGATTTTTAATACAATTTTTGCACATTCACAAAAACATTAAAAATTTTAAAATTTACGGCAGGAAACAATGGGTGCTTCCGAAGAAGCGCTCGGGGTTAGATTTTGGTATAGCATATGTTACGTGCATTATACCAAAACCTAACCCCGAGCGCCTCTTCGGAAGCACCCACCGTCAAAAAATTTTCAAATAAAAGAAAAGTATAAGAATAAAAAATCATGTAAAGTATAATAACTCGCGATGATACTGAAACACGTATATAAAGAAACATATATTAAAAAAAAAACATTAAAACTTATAAGATAATTATTTGCAAAATACATACATGTTGTGTTGTATAACTATAACGTTTCAAATTTCAATATTGCACAAAATTATTAATCTAGCAGGAAATTAATTATCGTGCATGAGTATTATAAACACAGAAGTTATATAAATTTGTTATTGCAATGTAGTTATATAAAAATCAATATCTAAAATCAATATAAAAAACAATATATAAAAAAAATAAATAGTTTGTATATCTGTAAAATCAGAATAGATAATTTTAAGCGTATTCCAGTTAAACAAAACTATAGATATATCTGGATAGGATACAAAAAACTTCGTTTCCCAGTTTTTACTACAGTCAATTTAGATGCCGTATCTACACTGAACTGCAATGGAAGCGAAAATCGACTGTAATATAACGGAATAGCTCATATTTTTCAGTTGTGTTAAAAAAAAAAATTGCATCTGCACAGGGAAATACCAGGAACTAATTGCAATAGTTTTAAACAAAGACATCAAAATATTTAACATTAATATTTACATCACTATTAATACGTAAGCTTATAAAATAATATGTGATAAGTTTTTAATAAATTACATTTTCTACACAATTTTACACGTTATTTTTATAAAAGTAATTATTGATAAAATTTTAATATAGGACATATATATAAAGAGTAGCAACAGTTATCGCTGCATCTTTCATTAACAAATTCTTCGACTAATATAAGCTACAATCTACAATATTAACTTTCGCAACAAAACTTATCACAAATTATACATGCTATTTTACAACTTTATAATTAAATATCTTTGCAAAATTAATTGAGAGCAAAATTAAAATCTTGTTAATGTAAACTTTGCTTGAACTTTACAGGAATAAAATTTTGCTTTCCATTTGCAAATTAGTTCAGCAATACGATTAAATTTTTAATTAACAAATTTTAACGTATTATTGTTATTGTCAAATATATTTCAGTAAAATATAACGTTAAATAATTTTAATGTCTACTTTGTCTACTTTTCTTTTTAAATAAAAAAACCGTGTTGAAAATTAAGAGATAATAACTTATGTGATACAAATTCTTATATAAATACGATTAGATAAATAACTTGTATATTAAAAATGACAAGAATTAAAGGAAATCATAAAGAAGAGAGATGAAAAAAACGAAGGGTAAACAAGAAAACTAATATTTTACGACATCTAGTAAAATGAATATCTTTGCTGCATACATAGTTATGTTTCGCGAATAGAAACGAGACATTATACTCTGTTCGCATATGTTTCCGGATATTTCCATGTGGGATTCCATATAATACCAAAAAGATTCCATATGGTACCACGAATGAACATCTGTTTCTCTATATATACACGTATTACGATGCACTTATGGGAGATGTTCCTGGTATAGAAGCAATTTTCTCTTTTTTCTGACTTATGGCAGAAACCCTATGGAGAGTTTAGAGATTGTATGAAGAGTGTCGTTTCAAAATCAGTTGATTCTATTCAGCTATCGCCTATTTTCAAATAAGCTCTTAGTACGTTCACAACTGATTCGTTAGTTTCATGCTATCGGCAAAAATTAAATATTACTCTCATTTCCGGAAAAAAGGCGCTTTATTAGAGAAAAACGGTTTTGAAACAATGCGCTCTCCTGCGTATATTTCATCTGGACCTGTCGGCTGGTACGTTCGGGTTAAATCCCCGAAAAATGTGCGCGGCGGCGACAATAGTCCGCCTTTCCATTCAATTGCACAACGGCCTTTCGCCGGTTCACAACTCGAATCCATGTTTAGTCAGTCGCGCAGCATTGGGGAAAGCGTATGGTACGTTGTCAGGTGGACGAATAGGGAAGCATAGGCCTTGTTTCGAACACACGGTGGAAATTAATGGGAAGGTATTTACAAGGAGACCAATAGGAATGGTCTCTCCCTTGTTTCAATGAACTTGTGGATGTAAAACAGTCCAAAATATGAGACATATGTTTTATACTGTTTACGTAATAAAGTATTGAAACAGCCCGTCAAAATTAAATCAATATATTTGTTCCTGTCTGAATTTTATGAACTGTAAGCTATATATAAAAGAAATGTTTCAAAACACAGTATTAAAGAACTTTATTAGTAATCATAAATTATGAAAAACATATCTCAAACATGCCCTCTTAATATCACAAAAATATCTACTTGCTTCTCGAAAGCAGCATCCCATTCGATATTTTATAATTTCAGAGATATTCGATAAAATATATACAATCAACTTCAACTGATCACTCGATGTTTAAATGTACGTTATGTAACATATAAAAAAAAATATCTGTGCCTTTTAGCTTAAGCTGCTCAAACGTTAGGAAATCGAAAAGATACAACTCCGGCTATTTCCTTGATGTGTATCTTCTCAGTGTGTGTATCTATATAATACATCATCTTTCGTATATACTCACCAGCAGTGCTGAGCCCAGGACTAGAAGTGAACTTCGCCACATCGACGATTTTTACGGCAAAAATCTGCCCGGTATGACGGTGAATGCATTTTCGAACGACGCTGAACGGCCCTCTGCAACAATGCGAGTAAGACGTCAACAATAATAATTACGCTCGCAGTTACTCGAGTACGGATTACGCGCGTTGTCAAATGACTAGTAAATCAGGTAAAAAGCTTATAATAAATGTAAGCAATTAAATATTACGTAATATTTAACATTTGCAAAATGGGCTTGAAAAGAGTAACAAATTTTATTCGAAAAAGTTTTCTACATCTTTTAATTTTTCACAATACTGTACGTAGTTAAAGGAAACTTGGCTTTTTTTTTAATAGTTTGTTTTAACTAAATTGTAATTAACTCTTTCGTTTACAAAGTATAATTGCAAAACCAATTAAAATTAACATATGAAATTTATACGTCGTTAATTTATTGAAGTTAATTAACAAATTTCAACGAATTGAAGTTTAAGAACATTGTAAAATGAAGTTCCGATGTTAAAGGAAATAATATCTTGAAATTTCTTTGATATCACTTTATAGACCAAGGTTACGTCCTTCCGGTGACCTAACGCCATTTTTAAATGTCGCGTGCGTTGTGACTCCATTTTTCTTACGCATACCTACTATACTAATTTTGCATCCACACGATATATCTACATGTAAATTTTACAAGAGTTTTTACATTAAATATAAGAAAATAAAGAAAAGGAAAATGTCAATATAGGTAATCAATAAGGTCATAGTTCGTTGAAAACCTTGAAATCTTACCTATTTAGATTAGACAAAAGATAAAACGTTTTGGAAATAATTTTAACGTAAGCAAATAATTTTGATATAAAGATGATAATTCTATAGAAATTATAATAAAAATATATGCAAATTTTCTTTGCTAAATTCAATTATTTTATATTTTAAAATCCACTGTGCTTATTTACCTTATAAATAATCGATATTATTATTTCAAACAAAGTATTAGTTATTTCTTGAAAGCGTGGGCAGCTACGTATATCATTAAAAAAATTAGCAGACAACCGCTATCTTTGCATTATTTGCCGATTTATTGCTTTTCATGGTTTCATGGACATTATAAATAAATAAATAGATATCGAGATAGAGAGAGAGAGAGAGATGCCAATATCTTGGAATAGAAACATCCAATATCAATTCTTAGTTAGAAACAAAAAGAACGAAATACCTTATGTTTATATTTAAAATGTCTATATGCTTATTTTTAAATCATATACATACAGCAACACACACACACGCACATACACACGGATGGTTATTGATAGACTGAATTTCTATAAGATATTAATGTCGTATACCTAGATGGTATCGTATAAAGAAGGTAATTTGTGTGAGACGGGCGTCTATGCTTGTGCACATGAGTAGGTCATATGATCGAACCTGTACTTAAGGGTTAAACACGATAGCGGTCTCGGTTATCCATCGAATGATAACCACGCATGCATTCATGGAATTCGTGAAAACCCACAATGGAGAATGTCGTGCGTATAGAGCGTTTCACGCAAGCATCTATCCTTGCGGTTTGCACAGTAATATAGTGGATATCACATTTTTAACATATATACTCCAATAACGAATATAAATCACACAGAATCTTGTTTGTATTTTATTTATACTCGCATGATGCATTTTCTTTATAACGAAACGCAGCACTTTCAATTTCTTTTTTATTGTCAAACATTACCTTTTACTTTTTGTATTCTTGTTTCGAAAAACTACGCTATTCAAAAAACTACACTACTTTTATTATTACTCGATCAATATAAACGAGCGGTTATTGTCAATAATCTACAATATTTTACGACTGGCGCGATTTACTCGTAAAATGTAATTATACCATTTCTTTAATTTCACAATTCTTTAAAATTAAAACAGCAAGATAATTTTCCATCTTGGAAAATTATTTCATTATTATTAAAAATTAAATTATTAATATTAACTTTTCTATTAATATTATTGTGTAAATATTTTAAATATTTCTCTCTCTGTATCTTATTCTTTCTGCATCTATTTATCGCAATAACGAATTGTAACATATAATAACGAAGGCATTTAATAAAGATATCATAAATTAAATACCAATAATAATTAATTTAACGGATAATTGTGATGTTATTTCAAACTTAAAATAAATTACTGTATCATTGAAATCATCTGTTCAATCAATAATATGAATGTGTTACCTATGTTGAAACACATTTGTTATCCTTTTAAGTATTTAATGTATACTCCGTTCAACGAGAGATTGAGAGTAGTTTTGCGCATAAACGGGCAAAGTAAAAGTAAAGTCCCTAAAGTGTGGCGTATCGTACATGTAAATAGACGTTCTGTGGGCAGAGACCTGCGCGAGACAGACGAGTTTTCGTCCGATCTGCTCTCAATCTCTCGTTGAACGGGAGTATAGCAATAATGTACATATAAGAGCGGAAACTAAAAGATTTATAAAATTTCCATATAAAATAATAAAAATTAAATAATTATATTCAGCTATTATCATATAACACTTTTAACGCCAGATAAAATATAAATATAAATTTGTCATATAAATATTGCATTTTAAAATTGGCATGCAATTATATTGTGCATTTATAAAGCATTTAATTTAGCGTATTTCTCGATACAGTCTGAACATAAATTGAAGAACGTAAAGCAATCTTTTAAAAGCGTGTCTGTGTAAATCCTCTGCCGTCACGTACACAGGCCGTCATCTCCGGTGTACTCGCGAACAAGTTACTAAATACATCATCCCTCGTTTTTCGTAGTTAAAAGGTCTCTTGCAAGACGGCCTCTTGAGTGCCTTAAGGCTTTCATAAAGCAATTCGCACGAAAGCGTAATCCGCCTTTTATGGAAAGCTATTGACTTCTCGCGTCAGTTTCTAGAAGAGGTCAAACATCACCGTGACCTATATTCAAAATCAATTTTCCGCTTGGAAAAGATTACACATGCAAGACTTCTTTTTTCTACTTCTTTATATATGAAGAGGTAAAAGTGGTGTAAGTCAAATTTGTTAAAATATTGACTCGTGTACATAGATGCACTCTATATACAATATATAAATTGCATCTATGCACACATTGCACACGACTCAATATTTTAAAAAATTTGACTTACACCACTACGGTTTTTACCCCACTATATATTTAGATGATTTATACCAGATGATTTTATATTCTCAAATCATTCTTTTGACAACTTGTATAATAAAATAATGACGGATTGACTTGACCATTGCCATTTCATTAAGTATTTCATTAAGTACCGCCTTAATTCCATATCATGTACATGAATAAAACTTCATTTATAAAAATACAGATTATTAGTATACCAGAGTTCTCACCGTCGTCAAATACAGCTCCATTTAACCTCCTGGCCATTGTAAATTAGACTTCGAATCTGATGTAATTGAACTTTGGCCTTCCGTTAACAAGTTACGTTGAAGGGAGGACATTGCTAATACAAACGCTCAAGTTTCATGCAGAATTCTGCTTTCCAAAACGGTAATTACGACATCCGATCGCTGTATACGCTCAAGCTGTTTGAAATTTTAGTTAAATCCGCTAGGATAGCATGCTGCTCACCCCGAGGCCATAACTTAACTGAACATAACTTGTCATTGATTAGAACATGCTGCGTTCAAATTGCTGATTTATCATCCAACAGCTCATTAACGTGAAGAAAATTATTTGTTGCGCGATTAAAGATCCGTTTTTTGTAAAATAAAATATCGAAGATAATAATGATGTGTCGCATCAATATTTTTCTTTACATTTTCAATATATATTTAATTTGTTTCTAAAAATAAATGTATATATTAATAAGATTTTTGTATGGTATTTATAAAATAGCGTATGCGTCCACGCTTTTATATTTCATATACATCAGATTGATAAGTTTGTCATTTGCCTTTGTATAGATAATTCCACTGTCTATTTTGTAATCATATGTAATGACCATTTTTGTATGGTATCTTTTATTTCAGATAAGTTGCGAGCATTGATATATAAATTTCCAAAAGATTCGGTTGCGCGAATCGGAAGCTCTTTATTCGGAATGCTCTTCGGGGAATTTCAGATCTACCATAATTGGATCTCGGACACTTGTTTACGAATATACAGAGACTGCAGTCGATGCCAGACTACATCATCAAGATACGTCTGCCCCGACATTAACATTCCATCTCTATACCTCATTCGTTTCCGCGGTATTGGAGGCACGTAGACGTAATGGGTACGCCTGACTAGGATAAAGGGAGGGATGGGGAATTGAAACTGCTAAATGGGATTGTTAGTGAAAGTCAGGAATAAATAACGTTTCCAGAACAGAGGCGTTCGCGATATTCAGAAAGACTCGTTTAACCTGCTGAAATACTCCCTTTTACGTCGACAGCCCTGCTCATCAGACTATTTAGTCGCTTTTACACCGTAGTACACGCAATTTCTCTGCAGTTATACTCTTATCAACACGTACAGATCACATATGTTACGGCTAACCGAAACGCAGTATATAAATGCGCAAGTTACTCGTTTCCCTTGACGGCTCTGTTAAACTTAAGCCGCGCCGTCGCGCTGATATTACATCTCCTCTCTGTTATTACCATTATGAGTATATGAGTCGCTTATTGCATGGAGATTTTGTAACAATAAGACTTATGCTCAACACTAGAGACTTGTCCTTTGCAAGAATATAATGCTGAATACCGAATCTTTAGAAAAATAAATTTATAAGAATTTATAAAAAATTAATTTTGGTTTCTTTTACATTAAAGCGATTTATATCGTATCCCACGTTTCTTTTCGTTATCTTTCCATCACATACAATGACTGTAATATAATATCGCTTTCTACACAATAAGAACTACGGTTAGTAAATTCCCATACTTTCCATATTATTATATTCTAATTTTGAAAAGCACATTTTAGCAAAACACTTTTAACTAGTAATTATTACTTTAAATTTCAATTGTTCAAAAATGTTGTTTGTTTAATAATATAAATGCTGATATTACCAACAATTACAAAAACACTAATGGTCAGGTAGTAGATTGCTTTTTGTTTTAAATTTTTCTTTCTCTGTCTCTCACAAATTCTGTAATTTAAATATCTCAAGAAACCAGATATAAAAAGAAAAATGCAGTATCATTGCACAAACGCGCGCATTGTTTCATTACGTAAATAAATTCTACTTAAATTAACACGAATTCCACGCTTCTTTTTATCCGTGTGCAACTGATTTAAATCTGAAAAATTACGCGCCAGATTTATCTGACATCCACATCTCAGAAGTTTCTTCGTTGAACTGAAGCGATTGACGAGATTTGTAAGTGACATTATCTTACAGGCTACTGATAGTCAAATCGACATTTTGTTATCTCTCACGGATGTATATCATGGGAATCTACGTCAATCAACGAGTATAAAATAAGGAAGAACAAGCGGGCTATGTTGTTGATCACGTGCAAACGTTCCAGCTTAATCATGTTGGCGGTTATTCCGTTTCTTGCGTGTTACATCACTTGGACAATTGCAAACCCAATTAATCCCGGTAAACCATCCGTTTATCTCACAATGCTATTATCTGTTAAACGTTCGCGAAATTCGCTTTCACAGTTATGCTATCACGAATAACGATTCTCAGATGCTGGCTGTACGATCTCCACACAGTACAAAGTCGGCGATCTTAAGGAACCTCAACCGTTGCTCTTGAAACGGGATGGCAAGCGTGCGACCATCTGGTACCCGGATAACGATAATGGGACACTGAGAATATTCGCCGGTGGCTCCATTTATCTGGCATGCCCAGGCAAAGATAACTACCTCAAAAACCGAACTTGGGGCAACGAGGTCGAGGCAGTTTGCATAGAAGGTAAGGTGTTTGACGTGAATGGCGTTCGCCAGTATTTCTCGTCTCTAGTTTGCAAATCTCACCCCGAGCACCATGCTAAGTACACGAGCTCGCCACCTTGTCTCGGCAGACACAGCCCCATCGAGATCGGCTTCAACGTGAGCGGCACCTTCATCCGCACTATTGAATTATGCCGCGACGAGAAGACATATACAACGTACTACACGAAGTTCAAGATGACGAAAATGATCGGAAGCTATCAAAGGAGCTATCCCAGGTAAGATCTGTTAATATAATTGATAGACTTCATTTCATATCATAATCTTTTCTTTTCTGTTAGATTTTTGAATGAAATAATTGTTCAATATTAAACTCTGTGAAAAGTTTTAACGAATTAAGTATAATTTTATTTAATATATCAATAACTATATATATTTATCAATGTATTAATTTTTTGATAATCAGATAAATCGTCCATTTATTATTAGAATAGTTGATAACAATATACCTTTTTAATGTAATCTTAAAAAATAGCTTTTAAATACTATCGCCAATAAAACACCAGGGCGCATCGTTTACACATACGGCGGTTGATTGCATGTTTTAGACCGGGCAAGTTCCTAGCGGGAAATTTTTATTCCGGGATAGACGTAGACTATCTGTACAGATTCGAAACCCAGTTAGATACGCTCGCCAGAATCCTGAATTCGACCAAGTTGGCTGAGGAACGATTGAAGAAGTCGGTGCAGTTTCTCTCCCGCGGACATATGGTGGCCAAAGCGGACTTCGTCTATGGCGCCCAGCACAGGTCGACCTTTTGGTACTTGAACACCGCGCCTCAGTGGCAAACCTTTAACGGCGGTAATTGGAATTCTCTGGAGCTCAGCGTCAGACGCTTCGCCGCCAGCCGTCGTTTGGACCTCGACGTTTACACGGGGGTGCACGGTCAGATGACCATGGAAGACATTCGCGGCAAGCAGCAACCCGTATATCTGCACACCGACGGCGTGGTCATGTCCGCGCCCAAGTTCTATTGGAAAGTCATCTACGATCCATTGACCAAGCGGGGTACAGCGTTTGTGGGTCTCAACGATCCGTTTATCAGATTGCCCGCAGACGACGTGTACCTCTGCACCGATATCAGCGAGAAGATCAAGTGGCTAAACTGGAGACCGCGCAATATCAGACTTGGTATCTCTTACGCCTGCAGCGTCGCTGAACTGCGTAAGGCGGTGCCTGTTGTGCCGCCACTCGATGTGATCGGCATTCTAATGTGACACGAGCGAATCACTTATAGTTCCGTCCTTGTACGTATCGCACGTTGCGAAAAAAATATTGATAATCGCGATAAATCCACTTTTATTACTTCTAGATTTTTATACATTTATATTTTGAATTACTTTTAATTATATATGGATCCGTCAAAAAAAAAATAAATAAAAAAAATATATAAACTGTCAATATAGAAACGGACATATTGCAATACTGTATTATATGTATACGGTATAGATAAAATGATATATCTGGTACAAGTGTCTAATCGGCACATCTCTTATAAGTCAAAGTGTGACGATACTTCACTGAACATACTAAGCAGATACTTTATCTTCGATACAAGCGAGGTGTCGATAACAGGAAGTCCATGCGTTCGTAACAGTGAATATAGATGTTAACAACTTATTGAATAATATACTTTCAAATGCACTTATATATAAGTATTTGCATAAAATATATTAATCGTGTATCTATCGAATTTTATATTTATTCGTTATTGCAATATTTTTTTTATAATCGTGAAATAGCAATATTTATCAAAAAATATCAAGCAATATAGAGATGTACTTAATATTATATAGCTAAAGATGTACTAACATTTAATATTAATTTAGTTTAATAGGAAAGCTGACAAAGTTTGTAAAAAATAAACTATACTTGAACGCGGTGACCCACATATTAGTAGACTAAATTTTAAAATACACCAGAATAATAGGACGAAACGTCACATGGACGAAAATTAGCGACGCGAGAGTAACTTTTTATCGATATAAATAGCTCTAAAAAATTATTATCATGCTTTAAAGCAAGAATTAGAGTCGTGTGTCGACATGTCACACCATATCAGGTGTTAAGAAATTATGTGTAAATTCCAGACAAGCTAGCTTTATCTTCAAGACATAAAATAGAATTTACTTCGAAAGGATAAAAATTTGAAGCGATTATCTACGACACGATTTTGCACGGAGACTTGTCCCTCGCAGAAAAAAATATTGCATGTGTTTGCAGACAAAGAAACGCGAATAGCATGTACGTTTGAATAAGAGAAAAAGCTTCCCCGTAATAAATATTTATCGCCAAATATCATTAAAATATTACGTTATTTCCGAAATATATGTTGAATATACAATCGAAAATATTTGTAGAAAATCGTTTCACATATGTTTCATATATATATTTATTGCTATTTTTATTTCTATTTCATAATTTTTATTTTATACTTCATGGATTTATATATCTATGTGTATATGTGTACATTACTAAAACTACTAATTTATTAATAATCACAGTAAATTGCTCTAATCTCATAATATATTTACGGTATCTCGATAAATAATGTCAATAAATAATGTATTAAACAAAAAATCGTCTTTGATTATTAAATTTCAAAATTAAATCTCGAAGCAGAGTCACGATAATGAAAATGTTAAACTCCAATTTAAATATCCAATATTTTTACAACAGAAAAAGAATGCAATGTACTCTTCAAAATAAAAAAATTATTAAATTTAAAGTGCGTCACACGACGCGTTTGTATCCCGATAAATTCTATTATGCACATTAAAGTAGAACACAATATTTCAACGCTGAATAGAGGTAAACATTTTTAAACATAAAATATGAAAGTAAAATACCGAATGTGCAGCAAATGAATTAATATAAATTCTCGTTTATTTTAAATCTCTACAAAAGATTTCCCTATTCATATAATATATTTTTTAAAACATATATACCGCATAAGATTGATCTCACCATATAGATAGAACATCTATTGCAACTTTCATCAACCGCGAGATTAAGGTTTGCCGTTTATGTAATTTAAATTTCCATTAGAGCATTTGATCCGTTAGCCATAAAGGAATGCCATAAAAACTCGATTCGCGTAATTAAGTTCAAGAACAAATTTCAGAGGTAAAAGTTTATCCTGTCTTTTAAAAAATGCGAACACGTATATAGGATCTTCCGTGTGGGAGTTTGCGAGACAAAAAGTAGGGCGTGAATCGTAAAAGCAGAACACGCCGCCTCGTATCTCGCCTTGTACGTGTCCGTATCGAGATTTAAAATCGTCGAAGCATACTAGGGATTTCTCGGTGATGCTTTCGCTCTCCAGCGATAAAGCACCGAGGTAAAAGCGTCGAGGGCTCCTGTTCAATATAACTCCGTTTCCATTTCCACAATAGCTTCCGATACAACTGATCCTGATTTATTAACTGATAGCATCCACAAACAAATGTGCACAATGTTAGTAATAATTTTATCTTCATTTTTCCTCTGTCTTAATAATGTAATTATTCTCATGATTCGTATATACTTTAGAAACTGAATTGCAAAGCTTAATAGCGGCTGCAACATGAAAGATAAATTAAATGTTGTATACACAGTCGTTTACGGAGCCGTCTAGCGAAAAAAT
Organism: Temnothorax longispinosus; assembly: GCF_030848805.1. Classification (NCBI taxonomy): domain Eukaryota; kingdom Metazoa; phylum Arthropoda; class Insecta; order Hymenoptera; family Formicidae; genus Temnothorax; species Temnothorax longispinosus. The sequence goes on from NC_092369.1 coordinate 9,917,935, forward strand.
TAAAGCACACTAAATAATTATTTAGCTGATTGTGTGTGTGTGTGTGTGAAAACTCAATTACAAAAGAGTTACAAAGTTGAGAACTGGTTAGAGGAAATTCGACGGCTACGAAATAAAGTATAATATATATAGTGAGTAAAAAGCGCCGTTGTGTCGTTACGTTCGTGTTACTTCGTAATATCTTAAATACGGAACAAAACCCTTAGCAGTCGATTGAAAGGAACGACTTTAAAAGAACCGTTTGTGTGCGAACTGTAGCGTACGGCATTTAAGTTCAATTGACGCAGAGAAAAGAGCGCCGGCTGTGCGAATTCAATTAACCGTAACGAACGAAGAATGTGCCACTTCTTGATATACCTCATGCTGAATTTAATTGACGGGATCCACATGTAGGCATATATACAATATGTATGCAGGATGATCTCTTCAAACTGTCCCCATTGAAATATTTCTGCACCAATTGTTACGCGACAAAGCGTTTCTACTTAATTACACAGTTGAAAATAGCAAGAAATTGATGTTATATGTAGTTGAATAATTTCCTAACTTGTTCGACATAACATAAATTAACTAATGCTCGCGAACCTTAATAACGTCAAAAAATAGATATTTTCCTAGGCGATATTAAAAAATTATTGTACTTTATTGTATTTTCTGTTGATCGATCAATTTGTAAACATAGTTTAATCAGCGAGCTTGGCATCCTCAATGCGCATAATGAAGACAGAATGTGATATTGATGTAAATTCATCAGGATTTCGAGTTTGGATCAATTAATATTATTTGATGATATTGGGTGATTGAGTGTATTTTAATAAATAGCTTTCAGCAACAATATTACGAACAGTGCGTGCTGAATCACAAAAATCTATAAATAACACGTTATTTCTCAATTTATGAGAAAATCTATTAGGTTATACTAGGATAGAATTTAAAGTGGTATATATTGTTAACACTTAAAAGATAATACATTAAATTTATCATACAAATTCGACATGATACATTCTACATTGCATTATCTATCTTACTGATAAGAGTACTAAAATCTATAGCAAAAATACTTAAATTCTGACAAAATATAGTATGTACGTTTAAACAACGTACATATATTTCTTTCCTCTTAAATTGTATTAAATCGCGGCACACATAAATATTCTTCTTTCAAAAGAAGGTGTGATATATTTCACGTCATCTTTCAAATGTTGAATAATTTATGAAAACCATGCATAATTTCAAGGCGTGTCAACGGTTAATTTGTATAATTGTATTTATTTATACATGCATTTATAATATATCCAATTAATGTTCTTAAAACCTGTCGATTTTAAAAAATTATGAAATAAATATATGAAAAAGAAAGGTATCTGACGTGCGAATAAAAAAGTATGCGAGCTAATAAATTGTAGCGTATCGTTTATAGCATGATAATTGCAAGTCCAAGCTATAAATAGTTTGGACAGGGAGAGAATAAATCTGAGTCATAAGTCGATGATCGTCGAATAGCCTACGCCTTTGTGACAGGTATTTTAGTCGCAGCTGGTGACGTATATTATTTTGGCATGAAGGTTAGCCAATTGAATGATAAATCAAGTATTGGCTTCCGATACAAACGAAATTGCGTTTCCGTGACAGCAATCTCTGCTTTTCAAGCTATATAGTCTTTCAGCAGATTAAATAAACCGTTTTGGCGAAATCGATCGTTGCTAACATAGCAGTACGAAAACCAAGCGTTATGTAGAAGATTCGGTTTTAATTAAATTTTCGTTCATCAATAAGAAATACATTTTTTCGCGAATCAGTTGTTTCGTATGTTAGAGTATAGTCATTTTGTATTTTTATATTTTAAAAAAATTTCATTTTTGCTCAATATCGATATAAATCGGTTAAAGTATTATATAATTTATTTATATTTGATTCATTAAATGTTCAGGAAAATTTTCATAAATAAATAAAAAATCTTTTTCTAAAATTATGCAGGTATATACTTTTCCTATTACATTTTCTTTATATTAATCCAGATTATAACTTCTTCATGAATTTCTTTTTAAGATTTTAAGACAAAGATTCTTAAACAGGAACGATACAACATTTATAACTATGCAATAACTATCATAATTAATTTGATAAAAACCAAGATTTACTCAAGACCTTTTCGTTCAAATTCTAAATAGTTTTTTATTCGGTTTCTTAATTGTTTTATTTCTCGATTATTTACTTTTCCTGTTACATTTTTATGAAAAGCTCGATGAAAAGGCATGTTTCAACACTTCTGCATATTTTTTTCGGAGTTAGGCAATAATCTTGCCTTCCAAACAAATTGAAAAAGTCCAGCTTCAACATGTAAAAGTCCAGATAAATGATTTATCGACAGATAAATCTGATAGACAAATGGGCTGTTGCCAATATGCCAAGTAAACCATTTATTTTGAGAGAGACATCGCACGAAACGTCGAAACCTTATTGAAACAACCATCTATATTACATCAATTTAGAAAAACATTTGATTCCTATCTCTCTAGAATTTAGGAATTCATTCCACAAACGGCTCGATTCAAATAAGGTTTTACGTCGCGATAAGGAGCATAAATTGTTCACGAATTCCATTGTTATTTAACGAAATATCATTCTCAAGCAAGTGTATATCGACTCGCAAGAAATTATAAGCAAAGTATATGAATTAATTTGCACCGTGATATGGGAACGAGCAGGAAAACGATACAATTTTATTCGCTCCGTAAGCATGCGTGGCGGGTCGAGTTACTGGACGGAATTCGACGAGAAGGTGGAAACTGGAAGCAATCGGGAACTTGCACACACGCGACATGACGCGACGCGACGCCTTCCTCATTTAAACTCTCGCATCTCTTTCTCCTACTCACTCTCGTCCCGTGTCACACCGACGTACATACAATGCCGGGACACTTGAGACCTATATGTCTGGACACCTTTATCATTTTATTTTTCAAATAAGTATAACGCGAATTAAAATCGAACATAAAAATATAATACAAGAAAAATATTTTTATCTTTGATTCTTTGATTTTTGTTCGCGTTATAACTTACTTAAGGGCTAAAATGATAGAAATGTCCAAGACATAGGTACGTGTCCAGGCATTGGTACATTTACCTTGCGAGCTCGCGGTGCGCGTACACACACACGCACGCACACACACACGGGCTGCGGGCATTATTTTCCCTGCTCAGCGGGTTCACATACGCACGCATACGCGCAGACGCGCGAGTGCAACGCATGTGCACATATACATGCGCACGTAAAACCACCACGCTCAAAGTACCTCCGCCCACCGCCGTTCATCCAATCGCATCGCGCTTTCTCTCTCTCGCGCGCGCGGCACCTCCTTATACACCCTTTTAACCGCTTTAACTCGCAGATTCTTCCTCACTCTCTCGCCCACCCCGGGGCCGGGGGATTCTCGTTACTCACTTGCCGATAATCTCGCAGAGCTCGTAAACATCGTCGAAGAGAACCTCGTCGTCCGCCATAGTGACGACGAGGAAGAGGAGGAGGTCGAAGGAGACTAGTCGACCGAGCTAGGAGCCCGCACGCGTCAGGAGACTCAGCAGACACGTCGCGGTTATGTGAATGCCGCGGTTGCGTGACAATTCGGAGCGCGTGCAAGTGCGCGCCTTTTTCTGTCGCTCCGCTCGCAATTCGCCGACCAACGTCGTCGTGATCGTCGACGTCGTCGTCGTCGTCGTCGTTGCCGCCGCCGTCGCTGCCGTCGTCGTCGTCGTCTCGGTCTTCGTCTTCGTCTTGGTCTTCGTCTTGGTCCTCGTCTTCGTCCTCGTCCTCGTCGTTGTCGTTGTCGTCGTCGTCGTTGTTGTCGTTGTATATCAGTGTGTCGTGTGGAATACACGCGGCGTGAACGCAGCCACGTATCGAGGATTCACGGCCGCATCGCCTGTCGCGCCCGTCCCTCTCCCTCGCACTCGCACTACGCGCCGCCGGCCCGCCGTCGTCGTCGTCGCTCTCCTTTCCTCTCGCCTTTACGCACACGTCACGCACATATATGCACGCACGCACGCACGCACATACACACAGTCGTGGGGACAACGCAGCCGTGTGTCGGCGGCACACACCACCCGACACCGACACCGACCGCTCTCGCACTGACACTCTATCGGCGGACACGAGCCTACACTGTACCACTGCGGGGCGCGATCGTGACTGCTCCGTACGTACGTGGTGTGGCGCGGCGCGGCTCTGCGCGGAGCGATACAATATATCGGGGGAGCGACACACCGCCGACACCGCCTTGTCACAGTACTCACTACTCACAGTCTTGTCACCTTTCCGAGCTCGCCCGCGCCGGCAAAGTCAGCGCGCACGGGAAAAAAAAACACAGACGGCCCGCGGTCAGTGATGTTAATACACGAGTACGCGAGAGCCAGGCTCGTAGGTAGGCAGGAAGGCCCCGTCGTGACCTGCCTCAAAAGCAGCGCGAGGAAAAACCCCGGAGAATCGTGGAGTCGTGGAGTGTCCGGGGTGCGTGTCGCGGGGGTGTCCCCACCGCCGCGGGAGAGCCGCGGGCACGCGGGCCGAGAGGGACGACGGCGCGCGGAAGAAATAACGATGGCACTGGCACACACGTTACCCCGTGCTCTCTGTCAAAGGCCGGGGCCAGTGGATTCGCTCGCTCCGAAGCAAGACTGGTTGCATAAAACGCGGCGGGCGGCTGCGCCGACTGCCAGTCGTTCTCCTCCGACTCCGACGCCCCCACGGCTCCCCCCCACGCCCCCTCTGCGGCCGAACTGTGCGTGGAGGGGCGGGCGTGGCGCCTGCCTCTCTTTCGCTCTCTTTAACTTGACGGACCTTTTGCGCTTTAACGTGTCCTTTGTCCTTTGCTTCCTTCGTCGCTCGCTCGCTCGCTGAGTATAATATGCATAGCCGTTTCTATAGGCCGGTAAAGGATACCCTCCGATCAGCACGATTGAGATATTACCATCTTCTCATGGAGCGCAATCGTTACTTTTTTTACCGGCCGTTTATGTCCGTAGAAATAATATCCCTTTTGTAAAATAAATAAGATTATATGATTTCTGTAACTTAAATTGTTTCTGTAAACATATGACACTTTTATATATTTCTCTGTATATCTTTTTTCTTTATCAAATATCAGCCACCGATGTAGAAGAGTTTAAAAATGAACGCGATATATTTGATATATAATTAATATTAAAAGTATAATATCTTTATATGTAAAGATACATTAATAGCATGTTTAATTTTACTTAACTATAAATACGTTTTTGGCGCACCGCAACTGATGGCAAGTTGAAAGAGTATAAATAAAAAAAGCTTGAAATTGATTATTTAAGAACTGGTTAAGAAAAACCGTTTACTTACCGCTATCGTAAACGCGGCAGTCCGTCGAAGATATCCTCGATTTCTTCCCTTCGTCCGAACACCGATAATACCAGCATTATACGATTGTGATACCATCGGTGATAAATGGCATGCTTACCGAGGGCTGTAAACTTCGCCTCGTTCTCGAGATATTTTAAATGCTTATGATCGAATCCTCGTAAAACTATTATGTCTTCCCTACGAGCATAATTTAACACATTATATATATTCGCCTCTATGCTGTATGTATAAGTACGTGTGTGTAAAAATCATACGTCTTAAATTTGAAACTATATGTAAAAAAAATTCACGTAAAATATTTACTAAACGATGAAATTAACACAAAAACAGAGGGGCCCAATTCTCTAACGAGAAACGTATGCGCAAACTCTGCTCTAACAGAAAGGCTGCAAATTGATTGGCTATCGCACAGTTTTTAGCCAATAAGCTTGCAGTTTTTCTGTTAGAGCAGAGTTTACGCATATACGTTTGTTGTTAGAGAATCGGGCCCCCAGAAACTTGGTACTCATTACCCAGATTTCTGCCATTGAGCAACATAAGGATTCTTTGCCCGATCGGCTACTAATTCGTTGTAAAGTGCAAGTATACTACGTGCTATCTACAAACAAATAATGAAATGCATATTAAAGCTCCGAATAACTGCATTATTATTTTAAATTATTCAGCACTTTATTTTAAAACACACACGTATATGTATATACATATAAAAATAGATATATATTTAATAAATACTTGAACTTATATTCACATTTAATATACTATATATATATAACGGGCTAAAATTTTTTAATAATTATTTTAATTCTTACCACACTTGCTGCTATTCCTAATTCCATAGCAATATCAGTATTGAGTATTGAATAAAAGACATATTCGTCGAGTCCGACATGTCTTCTAACTTCTCTTCTAACAATTCTATATTTTCTGTTTCTCTTATTATATATAATTGTCCATTTACTATTTAATTCCAATATTTTTTTAAAATTAATCTTAATTTTTCTTAAATTTTCTAAAGTTATAATATAAATAATACATGTATTTACAAAGTGTAATTTTATATCAAATTACCTATTTAGTGCTTTGTCCGAAGTACTGAATTTATTATTGCAACATCTTTTGCCATTCTTATTCTGATTTTTCATTATGCAAACTGCGTAAACTTCTTTACGTCTTATAACGCAAATAAAAATTGATTATATATTTCTCTTTAAAGTTATTTATATAAAAAATTTTTGATCCATACATATAATTATATTCTAATCATGTTAGTAAACATCTCTCTTTTTTATTTGTATTATTATTGTATAAATTATTTTAATGCGTGCATTTTGTACAATTTTTTGAGATCTAACCTAATCTAATCTTATTAATCTGACTAGCAAATTATTATTGCAACGACATTATATCGCGTACTTTAAGTACTTTTTTAATTGCATCTACAAACCTTCGTTACAAATACAACATAGATAAATCAATTTTCAATACCCAGAAGGGATGTGAGGGGAGGACGCTTCTCCATCAATTGTAGTGAACTTTATCGTCTATTTGCAGGTTACACACAACACATGTTAAATCACACAGAAATTTAGAGAAGAGATTTGCATCTTTTGCTCAGCCGTGTTTATTAGACTGACATTTTTATAATATTATTATTAACATTAGATAATAAAAATTACAGTTGCCTTCAGATGATACGCAAATGTATGTACATACCTCTCGCAGCTAATTTAACAAAATGATTAAAAGGTTGGCACAATATGGTATTATGAATAAATGAAATCTAATATTTCGAGACGAGTAACCTGGTTTTAGTTTTTTTGTTTCCTGAAAAATGCAGAAAGGTAAAAATAATCATTTCTGTTAATCGTACATTTTGGTTATGGAAACTAATTAATTAAGTTATAAATATATTTTTTCATCTCGTAGATGTAAACTTTCATGACACGACCGAACAGAAAAACTGTTTAACAGAAACTGAAATTTTTGTCGAGAAATCTAGATTTACAGACAAACTATATATATGCACACCACATCTACATCAATATTAAAATTAATAATAAATCGTACGTCCTTTACCATTTTTTCACAATTTTGCAGAATATTTTTAAAAATTGTAACCAAGTTTGCCCGCACTCCACCATGTGACATAACAAATAAGCGTGTGGCAATTTGTCTCCCCTCCCGCCATGAATTTTCTCATCTCTGATTGGCTAAGTTATTGCGACATTACTATTTACTATCTGTTACGATTCATGAATGAAAATTACGAGCCAGCATGTTGTAATTACAACAATTACAACTAACGATTACGATACTCATTATAGACTGGCTCTTACCGGCGAGTTCTTGATAAATGAAAAGAAATAGCGCGGTGTGTGTCGACTGAAAAATTCGTCTGAGATAAAGAACAACGTGCGGAGATGCGTTTCCTAACCTATCCTAACCGCTGAAGGCGTATTGACATTCATTGCAGGCTTTTCTCTGTTTATAGTAGGATGAGTAGGATGGTTGCTGCGTATGGTGAAGATTGTGTGTCGCGGAAAACAATCCACAAATGGTAGGTGCAGTTCCAAGAACGTTGTGAAAGCTTGGGCGGACAATGCACGACCCGGTTAAGCAAACATCGTCATCAGTCTCATGTCTCCCGAACTCGTTGAACAGGTGGATCTAGTGGATAAACTTGTGAAAGCAAATCGTCGTGCTACCATACAGTCCACGGAACCTGCACTTGGACGATTGTGCATGAAAAAATGGGATACAGAAAATTGTGCGGTCAATGGGTGTCAAAGATGTACTGCGTAAAGCAATCAAGAATAAACGTTCAGGATTGTTAAATTCTGGTCTTGTGTTGTTGCACGATAATGCCCGTCCACACGTGTCCAATGAAACAAACTTCACTGAAAAGTACTAGAGCATCTATCGTATAGCCTAGACCAAGACTGACCTAGACCTATCCCCTTGTGATTATCATTTGCTTGGCTCATACAAAAAACGACTGAAGGGTCAACGATTTGCATTAGATTGCATTAGACGCTGAGATCAAGAACAATGTGACGAACTGGTTGTTCTCACAGCCCAAGGTCTTCTTTGAGAAGGGCATACCACGGCTTCCGCAACAGTGGGATCACTGTTGACGCTGCCTCCAGGCTCACGGTAATTACTTCTAACTCTGGAACGTATGTGTTGTCATCAGGAACGCTTGTCAAAAACATTCTTTTCATTTGACCAAATCTATGTATGTATATGACGAATCTTTTGGCAACTTTATTCCTTCATTAATTATATGCAACGTGCATTACTTTCGTATTTACAGAGATATGGCTTAATTACAAGCAATTGGAATTCAGGCGCACGAGTAACAATTATTGCAATAATTGACTAAACATTCAACAATAGGCGCATCTTATATATGTCTTTTCCTTCACCGCACATATATACCTTTTCTGCTTCTTCACACATACTATTATAATAATGTATAATACAATAAATCATTCAAATATATTCATGTCAATATGCTATAAATATATATCAAAATACAGGAACATATCTACAGCAAATAAATAATTACAAGTGTATAAATAAAAAAAATTATCATTCTATATTACACACTGACTTGTATAGAAGATGCATTTACAGCATATGATTGAATGATTCATATGAATCTCTAATGTAAAGTTCATTTACATTTTTTCACATATCCATTGTGCTTAATAAATTAATATTGAAAATGTAAATATGGAAAATGTGTTGGTCCAGCTAAAGAAATATTCATTATTTAATATCAGGATTTTCATATGACTGCTCCCATAAATAATCATCAGAGTCAACTAAGATTTAAACCATCCTCTGTTTTCAAAGACAGAGAATTTAGACAAGTAACTTTGTTTAAAACTTATATATATATTTATTATAAATAAACATATATTTTACTTGTCATATACATATATTTACATATAAATAAATATACTATTTATAATTCATGTATGAAATTTATAAATGGGAACAGTCTGTACACAGAAGTTTTATATATATATTATATATATGTATAAAACTTGGTAAATAGAAACAATCCATAGAAAGTAATATAACTACTCGTATCGCGATATTATCATTTTACTTCCTCTACAATATATTTACATAATTTCTTGTACGCGTCCATTTAAAAATCCGTCCAAAAACATCCCCATTCAAATATGGCATTAAATTTCTAATCATTCATACATTGATAAAAATTAAAACTTCGTGTTACGAATTTCCTCCTTTAAGAAAATTAATATTTTGTGATGTAAGTGATAGACGTCTCGCAGTTATAGACTAGTATAAGATAATCACGCGAAAATAATAGTTGACTCTCGTAATCCTAAAATGTTACTATATAATAAATGATTAGTAACATAATAGAATTAAAAAAATTTCATTCGCATTATACTTAACGACAAAAAACATAGGTATAAATAATCCTTGTTATAAATTAAAAAATGACACGAACAAAGGATGTATTATTATTTAATTCTACTAACTGTAAATAAACGATATGTAACGTTCTCTTACGTCGTGACGCTTAAATATTACATTTAATTATTCTATGCTTTTTCGTCGAAATAATATACTAATTCGATTATTTTTAAATATTCTTGCAATAATGCATAAAGAAATATGTAAAAAAAAAACTCGGAAGTTGCTTAGATCAATATACTCTACAATTCGAAGCACGCGTCTCTTACATTAAATTTTACTAGTTATCGAACTAAACTTTCTCATAATGCCTACACACAGATTTTAAGTAACATACACGATTTGCATTTTGTTATAAATAATTGCGGGTTATAAGACAAAATCATATAATAACATATGTGTTATGATATACATAATAATTATAATCGCAGGTCATTTTTTTCGTTGTTTGCGCAAATTGCCTGCTATCTATCGATGACGCGTACTCTTTTTACATTAAATTAGAAAGAATAATACATATCACATTAATAAAAGTAACGTGTGTTCTGGAAACGAGCTCTGTACTTTCGTTTAATTGTGATCTCTCGTTCCATAAAAATCATATACACAAATTCTCTATGACAATGATGATCTCATTCAGTAGGAAAGTACAATGTAAAATTACTAAAGTATTTCGTCTCTCGTTTCGCACATAAATAATCACCGGATTGACGATACATGCGAATAACAATAAAACTTACACCTAGAAAATAAATTCCTTAAAAGCTCGCGCGAAAAAAAAAGTCTCGACCACTGTCCACGTACACCACATACGTTTTACAAAATTATTTGTAGTCTTTAAATGCACGTTAAGTAATAGGACACATTTTCGATTGAAGTTTAAGTCATTCTGAATTCACTTATACTCCTCCTTGCCACACTTTCCTACTTTTTACTCCTTCTCTCTTTTCCCTTTCGTTTCTCTTCGCATTTAATTTCTAATCGTTGCATTTCGCAATCTCAGGAGGATTTTATCACAGCACATTTCTTTAGCAGACACAAAATATGCTGGCACAATCGTTGTTAATCTCCGGAGTACCTTCACAACGTATGTAAAATTAATATGTCGACAAAGAAACGTCTGCGTGTATAGTTTACATTTAGCGCTAAACACAGCCGGTTATTTATTATTTAATTAAATATCGAAAATTCTACAGCTGCATTTAGCATTAAATTCGCAATGTAAATGGAAATCTAAGTCTCGGGAGAAGAAAAAAGACGATTAAGAGAATGATATTGAAATCATTACGTATATCTACAGAAAATTTCGTATTTCTACAGAATAACCGTTACTTAACGATAACATATTATTGTTGGAAGACGAGAACGGCAGGTTATCAGAGAAAGTAAATCGAATAACATTTCGAGAAAGATGCATGGAACAAATAGAAAACATCTAAAAGCTTCGACATATTATGCTTTTCAAATTTCCCATTCGTAAATAAAATTTTCAACACGATAACAATCAAAAGTTTGGATGCAAGAAAGCCTATTATTTACAATTTTTACTTACAGAAAAAGAAGAGAAACGGGAAATAACAGAAGCTAAAATAGTTTAATATTTTACCGAGTATTGATGAAGAAATAAATAATGAAAACCGCCACAATTTTTCGGTTGCAGTTATCTTTCTTGTAATTACAGTACCTTTTAATTGTTGTAAAAACTATTGTTAACAGATATGAAATGACCAGTATGAAATATGACTTTTTCTTGTATAGCTAAACTTAGATAAGTCCGTACATCAATTAATATTTCAATATAAGTAGAAAATTTATTTGTTGGAAAAGCGGAGCTTATTTAATGCAGTCAAATAAATTTTTCTTTGAAACTTTACATTCATTTAAAGTTCGAAGAGTCAATCGAAAGGGTATCGAATATTTACAAAATCGAAAGTAGTGGAAAAATATGTATATACAGTATTAAGTATACATTTATAAAGTACCATGCCAACTTCGCGAATTTGAAACCGAAGTAAAAGCAATTTCATCCTCAAAACAATTCTTGTATACAAGAAGATTGGATTATTCATTCTCCATATGAAGTTTTCTGATCAATTCCTTCGGTGCATAACTCATAGCAACAAAATGAAATTGAGTTATCTCAACTGTATGTTTCTTTTGTCCTTAGGCGTGTTCGTTCTCGCTGCACTTCTGAACTAGTGCAACAAGTTAGAATGAAAGAAAATATATTTGTTTCATTCTAACTTATTGCAATATGTTGAACTAGTTCAGAAGTGCAGCGAAAACAAACAGACCTTTTATATCATGATTATATCATGATATCAACTTTATATTACATTTTACATTGATGAAAAAAACAGTGAACTGTTGATCACCAGTGGAATTGAGAGATTTTATTTTTTCTCACGTGTGATACCACTTCATATATCCATACATACCATTGACAGTGAAAATTAATTTTTTTTTATTATACGATAATAAATGTTAGCTACAACAGCTACTGCTAATGTTCTACGATTTTGCTCGCTCATTCACTCTTACTCACTCTCTCTCTCTCTCTCTCTCTCTTTCTTTTTCTCTTTGGCCATGATTCATAGATAAAAGTTAAATAATCCAATCTAAAATAAAAACGTAGAAGTGTTCTCTAAACCGTTGTAATCACTGCCGTTGCATCGATTAAGATCAATCATAAGTATGTATCCTACGTAAGCTAATCTATCTTGATAAGTCATTTTATTCATCTTTTCCTAGTTTCCATAACGGTGGGATCACATTTAATCTCTCGTTGGCGTACGCTTTATGATAAATTTTTACGTATTTCGCCATTAACATGTACGCCTCATTACCTCGCTCATTACGTATGATATCACTAGTAAGTAAAGCGTAGTTCTGATAACGGGGCGCGCATAGAGCTAAGCATTGTTACAAGGTGGAAGAAGTTTTTCAAATTTAGGCGATCATGCGAATCATTCGATCTATTTCAAAATGTTATGTTAATTATCTCAAGTCTCCCTCTCTAAGGTATAATGTGTCCTTCAAATTATATGCAGTCTTTAATAATTAAACTTTAATCAGTTTGAATAATTAACATACACCGTTTACTCTAATCCATAAACAGACTAGTAACTGTGAAATAAAGATCATGCTCAGACGAAAGTATTTGTATATCGTAACTATGACAAGTGTTCTCTAGCTCCATTCGACCACTTTTCATTCTCTATCAAATATACGCGTATATCCGTCCACCTGGTTAAATTCGTGAGATTTTTCGACAATCGAGTCTCACATTTTCATATTCCTTGTTGAAATCAATTACTTCAATTCATCGTGCGATAACAAATAAAGCCTGTGTTTTTAGATTTAATTGAATTAATCGATTTAAATGCGGAAAATGAAGAATCTAGGACGAAAGCGTGAAACAAGGTTGAACCAAAAACTCTCACGAATATCCAATATTTATATGGCGATCGATTCAACGCAAAAATTAATACTCCAGTTCAGCCTAGTATCTGCGGCGGGTCTATTTCAATCAGAAAATCTTTCTCACCATTTTCTTCAAAGTGCTTCTCTTTTCTTTCTTGGTCGACATGGGGGTAACGCTACTCGACTCGTCGCTCTCCTCGATCAAGCCATTTGCGCTACCATTGGCACGATCACTGACAATCTGCGACAGCGTCTTGAAGTCCGTGGGGCTGGACTGCGAGGACCTGTCGTTCGAATGCTCCGAATCTTGGCTCCACTCCCATTTTTCGATGGAATTCGTGGAGAGTTTCCTTTTGCTTCTTGCACCTAGGGCAGTTTTCATAAAGCCCGGCGAGCTCAATCTCGCGCCCTTGAGAATACTGCTAGCCCTGAACGAGCCGTTCTTTGATGGCTCGATCTTCCGTTCAGCTGTATTCAAATACGAACTTGATCTTTTGAAGAACCTGTCTACAGTTACCGACGACGTATTAGGCTCACCGAGTTCGTCGATTTGACGGCCGAGTTCGGAACTTGCTCTGGATTCCGTTGTGTAGGCTTTATCTTCCGATGCAGGCTGCACGATTCGTTCTATTCTTTCTATTTGATCGTCGAACCAACTGACAGCGGCCTCGGGCGCGGATTCCGGCCTCTTGCCGGCCACATCCTGTGACTCTTTGGAGTGTGGAGAATCTATGGACGAATCTATGGCTCTTCTTGACGGCAACGTTGTACCACCAGGAATCACGTTCAAGACACTCTTGTAACGAACCGCCTCTTGTCTCGCATCAGGATTAACTATTGCTCTAGTACCAGATGCAATTGTTTCTTTCTTACGCTTCTTCTTTCGCTCCTTTTTTGTCTCATAGGGTCGGTCGTCGATCATCAGCTCATCATACGTACCACTAATATGAGACGCGATCTCGCTGGGTCGCCGGTTCTTCGTTTTCTTCGCTGCGGCATGAGAACTGAAGTTCTCTGCGCTCTTTCGACGCATGGTGTCCTTCCTCATGTCCGTTTCGAGTTTTTCCTCTTCAAAATCTTCTCTTCGACGACAGTAAGAAAGAATCAAGATAATGACGACAATTTCCAGACAAATCAACAAGGCATGCTGGACGATCGCAGATATTCGACTGCGCCAACTGTCCCGATCGTAAAGGAGAGTTTCGACCGATTTGGAAAGTATAACGATTTCTTCCCTCAAAGCGGCGATCTCTTCCGTTCTTTTCGCATCGCGCTCCTCGCCCTTTCGAGATTCCTCGCCCATAGCAGCCACCGCGCGCTCCAATGAGCGCTGCATTTCTTCGACTTGTTTTTTGTAGCGGCGGCTTAACTCTTCCAAATATTGCCCGCTGAGTGACATGTTTCGTTCTAAAATCTGAAAAAATATTAATTGCATTAATAATATTGTATTGATAATATTTAATTGATACAACTACATGATCTAATAATAAATGATTTGCATATAGGTATATGTTATTTTAATTAATATATGGCAGGGATGACATCCAACACCACTTTCGTCTTTTATTTACTTTATCACAAATTTTCCAACATTTTTTAAAATAATTTTATTGATAAAGTATTTTTTTTTATTCCCAATGAAGACTATTCTTTCTTACCTTGATCCTGTTGGACAATCGAAGAAAAACAGACTCTTTCTGAGGGACGATATTTGCTGTGGGCTGAGTCGTCGGCGAAGAGCTAGACGCTCCATTCTGTATATTAGCCGTGTCGACCTCCAAATCTTTTAAATCGGACAGTAATGAATCCAACGAGAGGTGATCTTGAGACGACAATCGAGCCTCCTGCTCGCTCAGCTCTTTCGCCTGTCTTCCGTCTTGTTCGCCATTTTCCGACTTGTCCGTTTTAACTTGCGCAACAGTCTCGGCACTTTCTGTATTAGGCGCAAGAGCCTCGCTACTTTCTTGACTGTCGACGTTTACTAGCGGAATGCTGCTTATTGGTAATGTCTCGGTAGGAGTCCCTAAAACCGGCAACTCTTCAGCGATTTTCAACGTCGGTGTCGGATTAGATGGCGGTGGAATGGTCGTCAACACTTGCGATTGCAACGTCTCCTCTGTGAATTCCTTACTGGGTTCTAAAATTGGTGCGGACGAGTCTTTCTTCAAGTCCTCTTTGCTGAGTGTCTTCGTAGGCTTGATTTGCGACGCCAAGCTCTCCGGAAAACTGGCAGAAGTCTCTATAGTCGCGATGCTGATGTTCTCGCTCTCTTTGCTGACATCCTGAGCCAATGGAGGCTGTCGGACCTCTTTGAAGGACGCGGCAGACTTGCAAGCGGAAGAACTCGAGTCGAGAATACATGGATCCACAGTGGAGGATGTTTGACGATGAAAAGTGACCTCGACGTTATTATTGATATCCTTAGTGGATAGAATGTCTTCACTGGCAGCATCCTTAGATTTATTTACGGGAATTTCATAACTCGTATTCATTACCACCTTGCGTTCCTTCGTTGCCAAAACATTGCACAACGCCACGATATATTCAGGTTTGAAGAATGATGTTAAAAAAGTTGCCTGAAAATCCTCCGCCAAATTGAAGTGCGTCGTGTCATCGTCCTTCGTTTTGTCTTCCTCTCGTCCCCGCCAAAATGACTCAATCTCCACGCCATGAAGATCGCACAGCTTTCCTCGTCTCAAAGTTCTGTTCACCAGATCGATCTTGAGCAAATCATCCAACTGTCGATTCTTGCAACTGACCAGTTGGAAAACACTGGCGAACTTCTGATCGGTGCAGTTGCCGCAGAGGATCGTGTATCTCGGCGTCGTGCAGCTTGCGTACGAATTATCCAATATGTTACCGTGATCGATGCTTTGCTGGATCTGCGTGATGTTGTTTCCGGTGAGACCGCTGGACTTGACCAGAATCGCCGCAGCTTTCTTTACTACATTTAGCACGGCGTCGCGTGCACTACCGAAAAGATTACTCGGTGAATCACCGCTATCTAACAGCTCCTCCTCATCGCTATCTTCATCGTCTTCATCGGTATTCTTCTCTTCTGAAGTCTCATTTTCCGTCTCGGTTTCTAGCACTTCGAATTCGCTGGTGCCGTAAGCACGAAACAACGAGACAGGACAAAAGTGTTCCGAACCATAGTGCGATAGGAGTTCGACTTTGATAAACTTTCCGAAGAAGTGAGGATGTAGAGCAAAACTCTGAACGTCTTTCACGTCCTTGGCGGTGAACTGACCGACTGGGCTCCAATCCTTGGTAGGAAAGCGATCGCTCACGTAGACGGAAAAGTCTTTTGGTGACGAGCTGAAGAGCTCAAAATTCGCCAGCTCGATCTTTTTTGCTTGTATCGCTTCGCACAGCTCGACGACGAACCAGACGCGCGACGTGCAGGCGTTCAGCATGTATTCGTCTCGCGTGGACACCAAGACGTTCTTGGCGCTACTCGCTTCGGGGTTGGCTGCCACAATCTTGGCGCCGCAGTCGGGAGAAGCGTAATTCTTATTACGAATTTTCATGCCGCTTACACCTCGTCCTGGACCACCCGGGGTCTGCACGGAAGCGTTCGGATGAGCTGCAAAGTAAAGCAACGAAATAGCTTATAAATAAGATTTCCTGAATAATAGCATTATTGAATTTAGTAGAGGTTCTACGTTTTATTTTCGTTACAAAAAAAATCAATTAATTAGAATTAGCGATAACACTCACTTTTTTTCTTTTCAGCCTCCTCCAAACGCTTCTGTGCCCATTCGCTAAAGGACGGTATGTCCTCGTGCGGCTCAGTAGGACCTGAAGTGACGAGTCCATTCAGGATCACTGCTGCAGTCTCGTCCCTGGTATCGCCGACCAATCGTGCTCTAGCCGCCGTGTCGTTCAATTCTGGTGCCGTGGTGAACGTGTCATCGATCTTCGACGACAATTCCTCGGGTACCTGAGCCTGACCAGTCTCCTCCTCCTCGACTCTTAGCTCCAATTCGTCCGTGTTGATTTTCTGCTCCGCTCTGACGATCACTACAACTTCCGGCGGCTCCTCAGCAGTAATCTTCTTCAGCAGAAGCGCCTCCTCGCCATCCCCGAGGACATCGGTGTCATTCGGCCGCTCCGTCGTCTCGTCAACGATCGGCGGCGACGGGATCTGCGTCGTCGGCACACTCTCCTTCAGGTGCTCGGATTGTCTGGCCTGATTGCCGTCCAGCGAAGAATTCTTGACGGATGATCGCGAAGGGAGCTCGTGATCGAGTTTCGGCTCGGCTAAATTCTGCAATCCAGCCGCTGCGGTGTCCACCAGAGTCAACACCACCGCCTGGCCGGTCTCGGAGATCCTGCGAACACAGACAAGCGTACATAATATTATAATATAATGAATAATTTATAATATATACCTTATACCGCATATTTCATCTTGTTTCATTCACCATGAAATCTTTCAGAATAAATTATTCTTTATTTTTTTGACAGATGTCTATGTTAATTAGATAGCAATTAAATTTCAAAGACATACGTTACGTCTCTTTGTTTCTGAGATATTAAAATATTAATATTAATATATCAATCTATTACATAGTATTGCTGAAGAATATAATTACGTAGCGACAATAAATATTATAAAACTCATCTCAAAGAATGTCGGGGATGACGATGCAGTATTATACGTTTATGATACGCACAATAGCGAATAACAGATGTGGCACTTCAGAATATCAAAACGAAGCAAACGCTGTCATTTTCAGATGCATAGAATTTTTTATTGAAAATATGACACATATGATGAGAATTGAATAAACATTGAAACAATATAGTTGTAGCATGTAACTGAGAAACATAGTGTGCATAACCCGTAAATATAAAAACTGTGCAACCGCAAAAATCAATTTTATACTAACGAGAGCAGTTTTTAGAATGCATCGTACACATACATCTATGAACACGTTTCGTAAATTTTTAAAAGGGACCTCACCCGGAAATACATAAAACATGTGAGTTTAAAAAAAATAAATAAAGTGGTCCCTGCACTAAAAGGAGATTTATCATATACTTATATATACAAATCATTGTATACATAATTTTTCTGCCAATCTTCCAGAACTAAAAAATACTTTAATTTAGCTTCTAATAATTTTTTTAAGTCCATAAATACCACCGTCCAAGTCCATAAATTCCCATTCAATCGAATACGAATAGATTTGTAAAAATCTTAATCCCATGACTGCCTTCTAACAAATGTAAAAGAATTTATCCTCGTTCGCGAAGCGAGCGTAGAAACATATGTGTCAGGGTCATGAAAGATGCTCGTTTTGGTTTCTCGTTAATGTCCTTGTTCGGTAATGCTTTCTCACCGATGATAGATGCATGCGGGAATGCACCAAAAGACCGCTAATACAGCCAGGTAAAAGGCGGCCGCCTGAAGAAGATGTCTGTGTTGCCCGGCGGGATTAACAGTCCAATGCAGAGTACATCCGCCGTTGCTGTTCTTGACGGTGCTCTTGACCATGATTTTAAACTGAGGTGCACACACTTTACCAATCACTATTTCACCGTTGCTTCGGTCTGTCTAATCGTCGCGATTCCTTTCTCCGACTCATTTATCATATTTCACACTTTGGCGTGAGTTTATAAGCGCGATTATTTTATCGATAGTTCTATGATGGGGACATGTCACACGTCAAGCGTGTTACTTCACAAATATGTTTGTTGTTTTCTATCGCTGAAGAGTCGGAACTATCGGAGAGTAGCTGGGTTATATCTTTTAGAAAATCAAAATAAACCTTAGAATCGTGACAAATGCGGCTATTTATCGTTCCTCTATTATCGGCATGCAAATTCTTATCACGGGATAATTTTTTCCGCGTTCTAAATACTGAAGTCTAAAAAACATCAATAGAAATAAAACCGCAAAATTGTACAAACGCAATTACTACGTGCCAAGCGAAAAGAGAACCTACTCCATAATTCGAATAAATTCTCTATCGCGATAATTTCGGAGTAAATAATGATACGAACAAAGCCAGTCAATCATTTGCGATCTCTCTAGTAACAGCAGTAATATGCGGCGGACAGAAGTGATAATACAACCGAGTAGTTAGATGAAATGGCATTTGATTGACACACCATACTCTCGTTTCTATCAAGAATATTGCTTTATGCGTTAACATGTCATTTATCCCGGGGTTCAATTAAGAGTTACGAGGCACGTGACGTTTATTATTGATGCCTGTATGCTTAGAATGCGCTATTAGGGCTGCTATGCATATTCAATATTCGGAATTAGTTCGAGGGCACCATACGCATGAACCAAACGCATCTCTCTGCTATACCATGTCGGAATTCGATCGCTATCAGAGTCGAGTACTGTGATTCCAAGTCTTTATCCCTGTTTAATCTAATATAATCTTTGGAAAACTACCTTCATAATATAACGTTAGCTTCATCCGAAGATTCATCATTTATACTGGACGTTGAAAGATTTATCGCTCACGAAACGGAGTTGCAAACAAATTTTTTTTTCATATCGCAATAATATAAATCTTCTTATATATGAAGTATTGGCATCTTGGCCGCAATTACTGGTGTCACACTTGGGAGTCGAACTTGACGTGTAAAACCGGGAAGTGTTAACGAGTTGCCGTTACCGGCTCAGCTAATGATTCTCCTACAACTACATAAATAGAAAGTACTAACGCACGTCGTGTGCCGGAAACTCTATAGTACAAATCTCCTTAATCTAATATAAATTGAGCTTGACTAATTACGATTAAGATAGTTGTTGTTAAAGATTCACAAAACTAGTGTATTTAAAAATTAATAGTGTATTTAAACTGGTGTATGAAAAAAAATTAATACATATTTCTGTAATTAGAAAATTAATTTAGTATTCATATATCTTGATATATATATTCTAACCGACTGGAATATAATCTCATAGATAGATATATTATTCATTTCATTTCTTTTTTCATTTACCTAAAAACGTGAAATCGATCTACTGAAAAACAAAATATCGAAATAATTCCGCTAACAATTATATATCGGTATCGCGCACACACCTTATATATTGTTATAAAACCGCAATGCTAAAAAACTTTTAAAATACCAATATTTTATATTTGATATATATGATTACGAGTATCAAATATTAGTACGTTTTTGTTCCGTGCCAAAGTTTTCATAATACCAATATTATGTCACAATAAATGAAAGATTGAGAATGTCAAAATTCGGCATTTAAACTCGTACACACGAGCAACACAGATATTTGCAGAGAGTGCATTACTTATGCTTATACGCACCGTGCGATGGGAAAATCGAATTCCACTCGCTGCTTCCGTTAAAAAAAAGATGATTATATCTCGATTACGACAATTGGCTTCGAACGACCGGCTTATCGCGTGTGCATTTAATCGGAACGAATGGCGCATTGTGAACGGACCCTCAGACGAAGACCGAAGACCGATGTCACCGCGAATGGTAAAAGCTCCGTCGAGATCGTTTCACGGTCTGGCGAACGTCGATCAATGAACGAGTCGGTTTGCGCGAGAACGATTGCCGTTGAGAAACCGCAATCCTGCCGACTGCTGTCCGTTCGCAAGACTGCAGCTTGCGAACACCGATCTTGAATGCAATCGAGAGAATCCGGCTAAACTGATATGACGGCGATCGGTTTCGATGAAATATAGTCATCTGAATCCCCGAATGCACCTAAAATCGATGAACAACATGAGAGAGACTAACTGGCCAGCGGTAAAAAATAAAAAGTATGCACAAAAAAGACAAGACTATATATCACACTGACCCAGTCTTGAAACATCGGCCCTATTTCTTGTCAAGAACTAAAATAATCGCTCGTTCGCAGAAAAATAACAACAAATTATTTATCGACCATTCGCTATATAGGCCGATGTTGCTATAGATGATTGAAAAACTACGATACAACCGAGTTTCATATCAATATTAATTTAACGAAAGAAATAATTATGCCTTTCGTATTCTGGACACGACGATAATCTACTGCAGTCTAGTGAGTCTAGCAATGCACTAGCATGTTACTGTCAACGCCCATAACGTAGTATTTTTCGCATCGATGCACGCGACATACGTTCGTAAGCCGCTGGCATTCGCACGCAGGTTTCATTCATAGGCTACAATCATTTAACGTAGGCAGGCGAAATGCGTTGACGACGCATTTCCCGTTTCTTCAATGGGCTATTAATAACGCTTCGTGATTTAGAAGTCATTCACCATTCGCATTGTTACGCAATAACTCGATTATGCGCGCACATGATACAGCACTATTATGATGCGAAACACACGGATAAAGGTATTAAAGTGTGTGAGATGAAAGCGCTTAACGCGCACAAAGAATTGAAAATAGAAATTCCAATAAACATATAAGCATTATGTTCATTCGATCGTTAATCCATTTGATTCAATCGTAAAAGATGACGTGGAAAAATATGGAAAATAGGAAAAACCAAAATAGGAACGTAAATAAATTGTAATGTTTAAGATTATTATTCTTACAAATATGTATGTAATGTATTCCTCGACTTCTCACGCGATAATAAACGCAAAAGCAGCTAATAAACGCAATAAGACAAAAAAGTATACGCTATTAACACTTTATGTCTATATGTCACTCGTGGGAAGAATCGAAACCGGTAGATTTACCGGCAAACCGATAGATAGCCGTCAATGGTGAAAACGCAATAATTAACCAGAGAAATTTATTCGTTAGAAAACGAAGGCGGTATACGTATAAATCTGGATTCCCATAAACCTGTCAATCGTAGAAAAGTAGAACGACTCTTGAAACAAAATCCGGGCCAGTTTTTCCTCTCCAGATGTCTCTTGCTCGTTATAAACAAGTTATCATTAAGTATAACATTATTATGAACTGTACAGTCTGTACACGTTACCTTCAGAATAATACCATCAATTATGCGAGGGAAACGTCAAGTGTGACAGTCAATTACACGGAGCTTAGGAGCTTCAATTGTCATCTAACGTAATTAACGCGAATTATAAATGCTGGAGATTAGTGGAGATATATATAAGCGTGGAAAAATTAACTCATTAAAGTCAAAGATTCGACTTGATAAACAGGAAAATACGGAACGTGCAAGATATTAGGAGGTAAGATATAAGAGGTAAGATTAAATACTTGAAGAGCGAAAGAGAAAACAAATTGAAAATAAATTGTTCATAATTAGACAGTTATATAAACTGCAGCGCTGTAAGTCGTATATCTCGTCATATACCTCGAATTATTTATATTTATATCAAATTATTGAATAAACAGTTTAGAATTTTACAAAAAATTAAATTAGAATGAATTAAAGATAAAGAGATTATTTACAGTTACGTCACAAATCGTTAAACAGAAACACAAATTGCACATTGGTCATTAGAATTTTAATAAGTAATCACTTTACGCGTGAGTAGCGCAGTACAATTTAACGCCAACAATTAAGTAAGCGATGCACGTTCGATCGAAAAGTCATTAGCTCCTCTCTTTCCTCACATTTCATCGTAAAAGTCGATCGCAAACGCAATAAACAGAAATTTTATCTTTCCATGAAAAATCCAACATTATCTTAAAATTCGACAATGTTATATACTCCATAAATTTAAAATATATCATTTATACAATATAGAAAATTTAAGAGCGAGACAGACTTTAATTACTTAACAAAGATACAAATTTAATTAAATCACAAGGAAACGTATGATTAGGATGATAATCGAGTATTTCAACAATCATCAAGTTTCCCAAAGACCATGGTCTCTCTCCGAAAAATGGCATACATCACGCTGTAAACAGACGCGAGATTTATGTATCCCATATATACATACGTGTAATCGGACAATTGGATTGTGCGTAATTGAACGCAGTCGGAGAGCTCTCGAGGAGCGCGCTTTCTCAATCGGATATCGATGGCTCTTTGTGGTGGCACTAAATAATGTTCCTGTTCATATTAGCGCGCACATCCTCCATTGCGTGTACTTAGGCGATCGATAAATCTCGAGTGACAGCGAAATCACGAAGTGACTACGCACGAAAGTAGCTTGGAAATTCTATCGACTTAACGGCTTTCTAAGTAGCCTTTTCTCGTAAGTCGCGTAAAAATGTAAAGAGTGCTCTTGGCCATGGATCCTTTCTAACGTTACACCCTCGTTCCGCGGTCGTTGCAATAAAGGAGCGCATAATCGGATAAAAGTCATTTGCGCCTTTCCATCTATCATTCTTTGAGGAGGTATTTTATTCTTCTACAATTTAGCCTCGAACATCAATCATTTGCTGCATGCGCAATAAAAACATGTTTATGACATATTAAAACAATAGCCACGTTCAGCAGAACATTTATTTTGCAACTGTTGGAAGTGGACTATTCCTCTAGATCTAAAAGAATAATCCAATCTGAGCTTAGAAAACTTCCAACAGTTCCAAAATAAACGTGCTGCTGAACGCTGCCATTGATTGTCCTTCTTGTTTTATTAATTTAATTTTGAAAGATTAACATCCAAAGATCTCTTTCTTTCTTATCTCTTCTCTTATCCTGTCAATAAAGTAATGATGTTTGATAATACATCGTATTTCCTACATAATCAATCGATTCTGCTCTGGCAACATATAATAAAATAACGATAAGGTTTTAGAATAAACTCTAGCCAGCAGAATTAATTAGTATTCGTTAATATTTCGATTAGAATTAGGAATGAAGGGTTGCGATATCGATATTATTGTCTAATCATTATCTTAACATATACCTATGTTAAGATTACCATATACCGAAAAAGAGTACTCGCGTTCACTAATTCACCAAACCTGTAAGAACCTCACAGGTAAATTTGATTAGAAGTTCTTTGTCTACTAGTCAAACCCAGCTAACAACCGATAAATCATTAATAGCTATTATTCATTAATGAAAGTCGTATGATCGATGATTATAATGAATAAGGCAGACGCCGCGCCGGAGAGAAGGATGAGAACTGATCGTGGCCCTATCTCCAGCCCGTCGAGAATTAAGCGGTGATAAATATCTTGTCCGCTCAAAGAAATTGTTCCACGTTTATATGCGCTTACCAGACCATACAAATTGACGTTCAGTGACGGAAATTAATGCGACAAATTGGTAGCTGTAGGACGTTAGACAAAAGCGCGCGATTTCTCCTCGACCGACAGATATCGCAATAACGGAACGCATACTCGAAATCGATTGTATATCGACCGTTTCGCCGAACTGAAATGCGTCTTGGCCTTTTCAACCGCCAGCGAAAACTGGTACGGAAATTCACAGCCCACACGCAACATAATGCGTTATAGAAATCGGAGCGCATCATGATCTCGAAACTTTCTGTACGGGAGGTATGTAAATAGAAGGAGGGATTTATCTATGATTATCGACATTAGATTTTCTATCCTATTATTATGTCCAGTACGGCGAATACTTTCCAAAGAAATATCCCGCACGCGATAACGAGATCGGATCGCGGATAAATCCAAATTGATAGCGTTCAGGCACAGTCGTTGACGTGAAAAGTGTCGACGTAGGGACGAATTTTCGCTGCGGCGTTTCGTTCCGCGTGCTCTTAACCGCGCCTACGTCGCAACAACCGCCTACGTTTGTAGGCACATTATTTAAAAATAAAAAATGAAAGAAACATTCTAATAGATACGCGATACGGCTCTAAACACGTGCCGTCGTCGGCGCGGTTTCAGTTGGGGGGACGATTACTTTTATGTTATAAAATAGATTTATAGATCGCGCACGCGACAGACGTGCCTGTCGTAAACCTATTCTGATTAGTGCTGGATCTCGCTCTTACAGGCGGAGAGGAAAAAGAAACCCGGTCTCTCACGCGACCAGCGCTCGGCCTTTTCTCTTCCTGTTCTCTTATTCGGCCGCAACCCACGCGAAAACTCGACAATCGTCGCCGCGGAATTCTTCACGGTTTAAGAGCCTAAACTTTAGACACACGTTTCCAAGGCGTGTCCGGCTATCGAATTATGTGGGTATCGGCTTCCACGTG
Organism: Temnothorax longispinosus; assembly: GCF_030848805.1. Classification (NCBI taxonomy): domain Eukaryota; kingdom Metazoa; phylum Arthropoda; class Insecta; order Hymenoptera; family Formicidae; genus Temnothorax; species Temnothorax longispinosus. Next base: position 9,943,241 of record NC_092369.1, read on the forward strand.
CCTTTGTCACCTCCGTAAGATCGATCGATCTGTCCTGCGCGATTAGACGGCGCGACGAAGTCGTTGAAATGCATGTGCAGCATATATGTGCAAGCATGCGACGAATGCTCGGAACGGAAACGTGACTTGTTGCGAAACCGATATGTTTACACGTAATCGCTATTCCGTCACGTGCGATGCATTATTGAGGATAGTTAAATCGTACGACACGCGTAAACTATAATTGGCGAACTTTTGAAAGTGTTTACCACGGAGAAGACACGTCACACGTTAAGCGATAAATAATTAACACCGACGTATTACGCGAGTATGTCTTCATTGCGAGATTAACGGAGTAAAGCGAAGAAATATCGTCCAATAACAATTCTCGGCAGCGATTCGACAGCAGGAGCCATAAAACATCACGCAAAGAAAATGTAGTCACGTGCCGTGTAATTTATTGTATATAAGGACGCATCGACAGCACATCTGGCGCTAAGCGGCTTTCCTTCGAATGATAAACGTCAGCACCGTAGATCATAAGCTTCGACGGGTTGCAACGGATACGACTAGACGTCGCGGTTAATACTGTATCTCGATCGGCATGTCTCAAAACATCCTTCTTAACGGCACGAATGGCTTCATCCGATCTTCAATAAAACTAATACAGCTCTGTGGGGTTTCATTAAATAACACAAGCACTTAGCAGTAGTATTAGAGGAAAACCTGGTTATACGCAAGTGCAAATAAGCATTCTATACAGGATGCTTCAGAAGTATGCACACTGTGTGAACCAACAAGCGGTGGTGGACTTGAGACATTTGAAATCATTTCATATATCGACGAAAATCTCGATTTGTTTCAAATATTATTAACCAAAAAATTGAATAGTTCCAAAATATTTTTTCCCCCTGTTAGGCTACATTATTATTTCAATCCAATCTTCATTTTATGTACAGACAATATTATATTAAATAATTTTTTATGTACAGGTATTTAACAAATTTCTGAAAGGAAAAATCTCTTAATGGGGTTCAACACTTTCAAAAGTCTCAAGATATTTGAAATGTTTTCAACTAGTTTTTCGCTCGTTCGTCATGTTTGCCGTTAGTAGAAAATGTGCTATTATTTCTGAGGTGATATTCGTGAGAAAAGTAAAACAAGCAACGTATTTTTTGTCCCGTCTTCAAGCGACCGTCTACGTGCTTTAAATGCTTGCAGAAATTCTTCCTCATCGAGACACGACGCTTGACCTCGGGGCGAAATTGGGCCACGACACATCGCGAGATGTTACAAATCCTGGTGGCGTTATTGCACATTCCGCGGATCGTTATTATTTCGCGCCAAGTTATTAAATAATGTCGTGATATGTTCGCACGAGCATTCTGACGCGAAATTTAATAAGAAAGTGAACGTTATATTTACAAAAAAAAAGACATTCGATAAGCTAAAAAAATCGTCATAATTTCAGAATTACTAACAAACTCTTGTCAAAATCGATGTTCCAAGGTATGTGCGTATAAAAAGTGATCACTCTGCATCCAAGAAAATTAATAAAACGAATAATTTATCTTTTAGATTTCGTTTCTGAAGAAAAAGACCGAATTTTCAAACAAAAATACCCTCTGTACTTATTTTCGTAATATATTTTAATATAAATGAGAATAAATCGTAATTTTTTGATAACAATCTGCTATTTCCAGGCTGCAGAGAATCAGGCCGTTCATCACATTTTACTTATCAAATACCTAATTGGCTATATTCATATTCCCACATTGGACCGGATGTTATTTTTTCATTTCATAAAGAAAAACCAATATTTTGGCGATTCGAAAATAAATTAGTTTAAACTGAAATTATTTTAACGCATCTTCGTAATATATGTAGCACACTGACTAATCAACATTAGCATTACAACAGTTTAACCAATTCAATTGTAGCAATTGACAGTTACGGTACATGTGTTGAATATACGAACATATTATTAACTTCATATTAGTTTAATATAACTTAATATAAATATTAATTTATAAATATTAATATAAATATCCATATAAACATTAATTTCATTAGCTTAACATAATATATTAATTTTATAAGCTGTCAACTACATTTTCGTCCAATACTCAACTTGTTTAATCAAGAGTTATCCAATTTACGCTTATACGTTCAACGTTAATGATTAATCATGCCGGGCAAATGATATCTCATGGCAATGAAATCTTAACATTGTCAGAATAATCAACTCTATTATTATGCAAACCGTTCTCGTTTGCTCGATGACCCACTTGAATCGGAATCCGCGAGTGGAAGGACGCTAACTACCAGCAAGTGCAGCTTGATGCAAACATGACCGATCACGTCACGCCGCGACGGAAAATAAATATGGGTATTTGCGCCTAGTAGATTTGACTGATCAACCGACACTTACTCGATCACATACAATTTCAATGGTCCGTGATTGCAAAATGAAAGCTCATACTGCAAGAACATCTCACACATAACTGAAACGCTTTTCAAAAAGTGTGCTACATTTATTATACATTTCTTTGGTTAAAAACATCTTCCTGTTATTAAAATTGGCTCAAATAATAAACTATATATAATAATATAAAAATTTAATACTATAATATGGTAAGAAACATATACGTCGCTTCCACGATATCTAACATTATGTTTTTATGTTACTTTTATATCTTTACGACACTGAGAGTACATATTGTGTAAAATATACCAGACGGAGAAGAATACAAGACTTGAGAAAGTCTTCCATAATAATATCGACATACTCGTTGACGCGCATTCTCTTTTTGAAATTCCACATTCGTGACTTGTTTCTTTGATTCGACAACATATGTACATGCGCATTTACCCATCGGGGCCATCTCCGTCTCGTTGTCGTCGGAAAGTTTCGATGTGATATATACGTACATGTATAACTTTGTCCACGCGCATCTCAAAAATCGGATGCACCTCCGGATGCGTTGTATATGCGGTTTTGCCACGGGCCATTCTCAACATGAAAGTCAGAGTTTTGCCGGGATTTGAACGGCGACAGAAATTTGCACGACGATGTAACCGAGAACGCTGCGTATTATGGAAATAATTCCGAGTATCGCTCCTATCAGAGAGTCAAATCGTTTAACGGCTGTTAGCTGATGGTTAACGGAGAACAGGCAATTCAATCGCGTTGAAAATTCGTACGCAATAATAAATAAAGTGGCACAATATTGCGCGAAAAATTATGAAATGAAATATAACGGAAAACAAACTTGTAACAATGTTCAAAATGTGAATATTAATTGCGTTACGTTTAACTGCAGATGTAATTAGAGCGTTAATTAACCCCGCGTAAAGCGACGCGGCTTATTCTCGTCGTGGAATTCAGTTGGACTTTTGTTACTCGTGTGCTCGTTATGCATTTATTGTATAATGCATTAAATCGTATGTTAATTTTAGTTTTCGATAATCTCTGCACACGTCGCATCGTCATTCTATTAAACTCATTTTATAGCGCCAATCGCGCGATTTAATCCTGATGGATGTCGGCACGTTATACACGTTCCTGCAGCGTGGTCAGCAAGGTCGATAGAGTGAAAACTTGTGTCGACATTGGATAATGAAATCAGGGACCCACGCACATCACCCATGGAATCCAGAAGATTAAGGCATGTTCTTCCCTGGGTTACACGGGCATCGTAAACTTGCACGTAAAACGCTCTTCGCGAGACATTTCGCCGTCGAGAAACGCGCGATTAAGATTTAAGTCGTTGCTCTGTCGAGACAGAATGCGCGACTGCATCTGCATCCACCACGCATGGCACGCTGTATCTGCAGTTCAGATCAATCGATAACTGATATCTGGTAAAGAGAGAGTGAGAAAGAATGAGAGAGAAGAGAAGAGCGTAAGAATATAAATTTCCCTACATAGCAAAAAAAGAAAATATACACGTTTCTTTTATTTAATATATCGTTTTGATTATTTTGTAGATTGATAATTATAGATTGATAACTATTCATTATTATTTATAGATATGCATTTATAATCATTCTTCAAGAATTTAATCTCTTATATAAGTTTGTGCTATCACGTATTCAAATCCACTTCTTGGCTATGTAGCTGAAGTTAACAATAAATAATAATGACGTATTCAAATGAAAAATGCTGAAACTCTTTCACAAATATAATACAAATGAAATATCAATTTCGTAATTAAGCATCTAGCATATGCAACAGAAATATTTAATTTTCCCTAAAATCTTTGATATTTCGCCACTATTAAAAAATACATTAGTTAATTTTATATGAATTAACTTGTTATCAGAGTTACAGATTTCTTTATAAAACTCGCATAAATTTTGAAAAGTAGTATTAGGGTCGATTCAGACACAGCCGTGCCGTACGTACCCGTACCGTATCCGTATCGTTAACATTAGACAAGGATGGAGACACATTAGACAAGGATGGAGACAATCGGAATCCTTGTCTAATGTTTCTGTCCGTGATACGGTACGGATACGGCACGGCTGTGTCTGAATTGACCCTTACTATTCACTACTAAAACAAAGTCCATCGGTGAAACACACGCCGTCATTCAATAAATAAACATATATGCTTCTACAAAACAAACACGGTTCTACTACAGTGTGTATAATATAAACCTTTGATATTAGAGTATCATTACGTTAAAACAGATTATTAATAAGTACGATAAGTGGGACGATTATAAACTTTTGAAATATTATTATAGTTTCTCCGGAGAAAATTATATGTTGCGGCGCTAATCTCCGACATCGGATTGATTATCGCGTCCATTATCTCCTCTACCGTAATGGTGGTATATGTGTACACATACACGTACGCAAGAGTAAAAGTAAACACTTTATCCTATTGACATTATCCTATTGGAGATGAAGGGTAATTGAGCGTAGCAGCGTAGCACAGTGTATCGCGAAAATACAAATCGCCGCATCACCGACAGTGAAACGGGAACGTCAGCCAGCCGGTTTTATCAACGTGTGGACGACAAAGGGAAATATCATTGACAGTCCATTCTATAAATCACACTCTCGTAATCGCACATTATGTTAACGCGAGCGTAATGACAACGATCTAGATCGCCGTGCAAATAGAATCGCGCTCGATCGGAATGAAAGCGAAGATAACACGAATGGATAAGGATATCGGATATGCGTTCGCCGATGCATCCGATTAAATCGGTCGTACAAAACAAAAATATGAGCAGGAGCAGTATAGACGCCATTGAGCGAAACCGGCTCTTCTTAGAAATCGGAGCTGACATGGCTAATTAGCCGGATGACAAGAATGATATTCGTCTTTCAAATGTTGTACAAGTTAATTGCCGCGGACTTTTCTAATCTCTTTATGCTCCCTTTACATCTCGCGACAAGCGCAAGGTAGTCGCTATGCCACAGATGTCAAACCAGCGCAACCGGTTTTTTATTATGCCATATAAGCACGAAGGATATAAATTATATGTATGTCGCATTATGGTTTGTCTCTTCGTTGAATCTCATCCGCGAGAGATTCAGTTTAAATTTTATTTCCATTGTATCTACACTCTTACAAAATGCTAAAGTCAAAATTACTCCCGTGTGTTCTTCATTCAAAAAAATATTCATTCATTCACTCTCTCCTTCTAGAGTTAATGCAGATTAAGATTGACAACGAGTATATGTATCTATTATACGCTTTTGATATCTCTTCCTCTCTTTCCGCTATTGAAAATATACGTATAATGAAACATTCAAGTTTTTTTCAACGTACGTGCTTTTCACATGAGTGACACTGACATTTTGAAACGCTTGACAATGTGGGATGTCTTTAGAATACTATAGCTGCGATGGAGAAGTCGTGCTTATTTTCCTTAGTAAATACGCAGTATATTCCGGGCGCAATGCGGCTCTACACACATCGCGGGAATATATTTTCGAACATCCCGATTCTTACCCCGATATACGTTTGAGGTCACGATCGCACTGCATTAAATTCCGCGTCACGTGTGACTTATCGACCTGCTCCGAAGGAACGAGAGATTTGACAGAGAAAATTGCGGCCGCTCATCGATTCTGCCGCGGAAATATATAGGTTGACCGGCCGTAAGTGGAGTGAAAGCTCTAATTAGCGGGCGGGGAGATTTCACCCGCTTTTCAGAGATCGGCTTTACCGTATATAGCGCGTCGCTGGGCAATACGATTCGCGCTCGTTTAATGGGCACTGTCGACGATTGTCAAATTCGCCGACGTTATCACGAGCGTTATTAAACTACAAAACGCGGACATGCGTTGCATAACAATAAAGCTTACATAAATGTTTAATTAAAACAGTTTATGAAGGGGAGGTAACACATTGCGGCGACAAGTTCGATTTTTATTGACGTGAATTGCAGTAGCGCTCTTGACGCACAAGTGCCTTTGTAAAAATTACATGTAACGAAGCCACGCGATAAAAATTCAAATTGTATAGAGAATTTAATAGAGATTTACAGAAAAAAGAGTCATCTTTTTTAATTCTTTATCTCAATTCTATACAAAAATATAAATTTAATTAATTATTAAAAACATCAAAGGTTTTTGATACTAAACTTTTTTTATCCATAATAATTTTGGGTAAGACTTATTTTCTATTACCGAAAACAATTTAAAATTATTTAGTATCAGTGAGTTGTTTCATTCTTGCTTACAATCCGATATATTTCCGATGTTTATCGCAATCAAAATAAAGAAAAAATTCTTAGTGACTTCCCCATTGCGAAGCGATTTCGATAAAAATTCGCTCGACATATTGGATTTTCTGCGAAGTGATGTCTCTTGACGGCGCCGACCTAATGAAACTCGCGAGACATGTCGAAAATGAAGCCGAAGAGCGGGGAAAGAGAGAGATGGCAAGCGATGGAAGCAAGTAAGGAATTCGTTAACGGTGGGAAAGAAGGAGAAAATTGACGAGGGGAAGGACAAGAGGGCGAGGCAGCGGCGAGAGAGTCAACTCGGAGGGAGTTATGATGAATTAAGCGAGCGGCCGAGCGTAGCAATGGGATGAACGTGGGTGGATAGCGCAAGTACATGCCGGGTGTATTTTCGTGCGTGGTTCCCATCCGGGAAGAGATACGGATAATATGCTTTTACAATCGTAAGAACGCATTTTCCATGGTTCTAGAACGAGTGCCGACTATTCTCTGTTAGAATCAGTCGACGTTTACAGGCCCGTACTTTTCCATAAAGTTAATTGGAAGCCTTGAGATAATTTAATTATTTTTTCTCTGTTGTTGCGCAGAAAATCATGTCGTTTTCTCGCAAGGATGGCAAATGAATAAGCGTAAAATAAAGAAATTCCTGTGTGTGCAATCTCGATTGAAAATAATTTCGATCAAATAAGACAATACACGTCAACAACTTGAATTTTTAAATTCCAGAATGATATAGTCTAAATAAAATTTCAAGAGGAAAGCTTGGAATTGACAATAAATAAACAGTTTTCTTTCTTCTTCCATCAGCATTCAAGCACTATGATCTCAAAGAGCGATTCGATATCTCTATAGCACTCAATATTTAACGAGGAGTCGCCTGCAACAATTTGAGCGCGATGCAATGAGATGCAAAATTATTCGCCGCATTTCTCCATTCGCCACTCTGGCCAATAATTACCCTTTATCTTTTGCACCACCGCCGTGAAACTCGGTGTCGCGCAGAGAACGTCGCGCGACAAAGTTTGCTCCTCCAACCGAATTTCCAACGGCAGGTACTTCTACAAAGATCGTAATTCTCGGCCGGATTAGGCTATCTTCAGATTTATCGCTCTCCTTTACATCCCTAATGCCATATCGTATATATAGTAAAATTTCACGAGAATCCTTGTTCGAGCTCATCAGAATAGATTGTAACAATTGCTATAAATATTTGATTGGCGCGCGAATCAAAATAACTCGCTACGTAACATAAGTTTATTATATATTCGTTAAATTAATAAACTGTTATCCACGTACTTAGTATTATTTAAAACCGTTATTGAGCGTAGGGAATTGGGAAGATCGTTTTTAACGTGAGACACTCGTGTCCGCGGTTAAGAACCATCTTCGGAGATATGGAGTACAAATCTTCTCAGATCCACCGCCAAGGTTGAGTACCAAGAACCATATTGCCATGACGCATTAAATGGATTTAGCGAGGAAGTGGGGACTTATATAGTCGGTTTAATGTTAGTCAGTGTCACACTAGCCACTGACAGGTCAATAGCTGGGTGGAGCGTTTCTCAGCGTAGTTGGAAACAAACGTCGTCACACTTCGAATGTCTCGACGAATATTTTTCTCACCGTGATTATAAACTTTGCGCGTCTAAATTGAGAGAGTGTGCAAAGTGTGATTTGAAAATGGCTGAGGAGACCAGCTCTGCACCCAGTCTATTCGCGAGACTGAAGGGATATCTTAAGGAAGCGCCGTTCTTTTGCAAAATTATCGAACTGGTAAAACTGCTCGTTGTTATAATCTCAATTATCAGTGTCTCACTAAAAATGTATCAGATAGTAATACATTAGATGCGCAAATTGAATATTTTTTTACATTTTTTCAACACAATTCTCAGAGAATTACAACTACCGTTGCATCTTTAAGGTAAATGTACCAATGCCTGGACACGTACCTATGTCTGGACATTTTTATCTATTTAGTCCTTAAATATGAGTTGTAACGCGAATTAAAATCAAAGAATCAAAGATAAAAATATTTTTTTTTAATTCGCGTATATTTAATTAAAAACTAAAATGGTAAAGGTGATGTCCAGATATAGGTCTTAAGAATCCCGGCATTAGTACATTTACCTACGAAATAAATAGTTGACTTCCAATAATTATTACGTTTGATTTAATAATAAATAATTCTCATATTTCAAAATATTGTTTGAACGGTCCAACACTTTTGAGATCAACGGAACAAAGTCTTTTTTTACGTTGCAGTACAAGCTAATAGCGTGTTTAGCGATTTTTTTCTTTGAATTTCTTCATTCTTTGCTTTGAATTTTTCTGTGTAGCTCTTATTTTATAAAAAGAAATAACAGTTGAACGTTACAGGTTCTCTGCGTCATTGCAGCGGGATTAGTCGCGGGCCCATTTCAACAGAATCAGATGCGGCCGACTGATATACACCATATAGCAATATTTCATGTGGCAGTATGCGGTTATATTCTTATAAACGCGATTCTTATTATGAGTCACTTCTTGGGCGAAAGATTGCCTAAAAAAACGGTGAGTTAAAACACGAAACGCTACCCTGTCGCAAATAAAAGTAATTAATTAGCGCGAAGCACAAAAAATGCGTTCTATAATTGCTAATATAAAAACTATCGTGTTATAAAAGAAAAAAAAGAATAATTATTCTTGTATTAAAACGAGAAAACTTGAAGAGAATTCTCTTTGACTTGTCAATTCTCTTTGTCAATTGTATTTCACGGAGAGTTTAAAAAACCGACCAAAAAATCGGACAAGGGTTACGTGCGTTATTATTTTGCTATATATTTTTCGCGTTTCTTAAAAAAAAAAAAGGAATTCCACTGAAAATTTAATTACACAAATTAAAAATTTCCGTCTTTCTATTTTTCATTTCCTTCTTTTTGCAGGCTCTCATTTTTTCGACAATGGGAGCGATTCTGTGTTGCACCGCCGGCCTGATTCTGATTCGCGACTGGGACAATTTCTCGAGTAACCTGATTCACGCGTATCTGCAGGAATACAGCGATCAAACGGTAGCGGCCGGTTCTTTCGCGATCTTGGCAGCTCTGGTATTCGCCGTAGATACGTACTTCACCAACAAGAACGATTGATCGTCCATCGATCAATCGTCATCGATGAAGAGCGAGGCGGAATCAACGCGGATCATTTCTATCGTCTCGCCTCGTTAACTAAAAGTTAAGAGCTATTATTTCACAGATTTCACTAATTGTTTTTTCTTCCAAATGTTCCACTATATTCCACGATTTTTGTAAGAAATGGTCTTGCTTCTTGAACGTCTCCGCTATAGTATTATCTTTGTTACCGTATCGTGAAAGTCATCGTGAGATCATTTTAGAGTAAAAATGTAAGATTCATTCTCAACAAACTGCATTTGTAATTGCTTCTTATTAGCAAGCACGTCATTTTGTTATACATATATTTTACGGAATATACGCAATGCTTACAATGAATAATTGTCATGGCAACTATTTTCGTTACACTATCCTCGCGTACTTGTAGCTTAAGGGTACCGAAATATTTACGTCTGTCTAGCTAGTTTCTCCTTACCTCCGCACATAATATTAACGTTAAATTTTCGTTATACGGGAAGATGTTCTAGGAAAATTGGGAATCATATGCAATACTGGATGAAAATGTTCTATACCCATGTTCTACAAATTGTTCATGTCACAAATTCAAGCCGTGGTTAGAAATCGGAACGAAGTATACGTTCTGCATCGTAAAATGATCCAAAAAAAGCTCTGCGATAATAAAGATATCGCTGTCAGAGTTTTTATGAAAGATAAAAACTTGTTCATCATGAGCAAGGAAAACAGCGTGGATTTTGAGAATCAAAATAATTTTTTTTCGCAAGCTGTCTGCAAAAAAGAGAATATAATTTTATAAGATAAGATTTATGACTTAAAAATCAAGTTTTATGTATCACGTACAAGATTACCTGTTATATAAGTTATGTATCATTTATATTCATTATTATACTTATGCGAATCGAAATATAAAAAATTTTCATAACGATATAAAAATATGATAACTGAATACTTATATTCATTTACATGCGCAATCACTCTTAAAATTTGCAAATAATGCATTCAAAAATTTGCAACAACAATGCACTCTTAAAACTTTATTCCCTGCGCAAAGATAACAGAGAAAATGCCATTCTCTAAACATCTTAAAACGTGGCAAGCAAAGCGAAATTGACCAAGTTCCTGAGGAGCTTTTTCCGGAGATGAAGGCACTTGCCGAGTTCTTATAAAAGCTAAATCTCGAAGAAAAATCTACATGGTCGCGCTTTTTACTTTCTGGCAGCGAGTCGCAGTGAAAAGTTTCATTTGCCTTATTGCCATACAAGAAAGTCATGGATTTGGCGGTCCCTATCTATTTGTCGAAACCCGAAAGATGATTCCGAGAAGAATGCAGTTTCTCTCTTCGGAGCGCCGTCGGTGGCTTTCACGTAGTTCCTTCGCGCGCAAGAGCGTATAACAAATTCGACAAATTCCCCACCGAGTGCTCCGAGAAGGAGCGTAAGGGAAACGTGAAAGTTATCCGCCAACCTACCCTGCTAGGAAAAGTTCGATGAAAGAAATTCCGTTTTATAATACAAGGTGGAGAGGAAAGTTTAACAATGCACGCACCAATCATTTTTTTTTTATCATCTCATATATAACAACGATGAAAAGACCTTTTTTTCAACAGATACTGTACACCTTGAAATTGATGCTCTATATGTATTTTTAAAAGCTTTTCCAGATTTATTCATGCTATCTCTATGTTCAAAAAAATATTTTATTATATTCAGTTCACATTTGTATTTGTTATGTCTCCATTTGTTATATGTCGGATAATATTTTTTATATACACTGAGAAAAAAAATTTCTGCATTTTAGTAAATATTAGTTTGCATACAACTCCATTTACTAAAATGAAGAAAATTTTCTTCATTTTAGTAAATGGAGTCACAGTTGTATGCAAACTAATATTTACTAAAATGCAAAAAACTTTTTTCTTAGTGTATCTTCGATCAAGAGCGGAGGGTATAACGTCGAAATATCGTCATCGTAATAAGAATTCTCCTTTTCAGCACGTGAATGGTATACAAGCATTTTCTTGATCGTTAGAAACCTTAAAAACGTGTCGCAATAAATTTACCGTGATCTCATTTTCTCCGGCGCCGGAAGATTTAAAAAAATACCTCGCATTTTTTTCACCTCCCAATGCAGACGCTAATTTCGTATTTTAGACTTTTAGAAAATCAAGCTTGCAAATTATATTGTGCAGGAAATACCGACAGAATAATCAGGTTTCTTCGTACAATTGCAATAGAAAATGTATAAAATATTCAATTTTATTCAATAAAAGGCGTAAAATATTGCTTCTTTCATATTGTAAATCACGCAATTAAAGACAAAAGTATAAATAACAAATAAAATAAAAAAAGAATATTATTTACTTTGATTAAATATACATAATTAATTAAGTAGAACACAATAACGACTTATCGTTGTTTGCGGATATGATCATTTACGTACTCCAGTGCAAAATTTTTTAAATTTTAATACAACAAAATTGTGAGTTATAAATTAAATAAAATCTAATTTGATAAACATTATTTCATTCGAATAATGACATTTCCTGAGAAGAAACAGATGAATGTAGTCTCATTCATTAAAAGCTCGGAGTAGAACAAATCTAGGTATGGTCGGATAAAGAAATGTAAATACGGTCATATCTCTCTTCATCAATTAAATTTTTAAAGGAAATAAAATAACGTGGTGCTTTGTAAAACAAAAAAAGTTTAAAAGTTTAAAACCCGTGTTTCGCGGGTGAGTCATAAAGATTCTTAAATTCAGTTCAATAAATAGGAAATTGACGATCATGCGGCGTACAGACTGTACCGAGCTGGACGGACTCGCGCGGAACACGTGAACGAATTTCTGTGATTCCTTGACATAGCCAGAATAAATCGTGATAAGATCTCTGTAGGCGATGCACGTTTTTAGATATTTCCTTACCAAGACGTATCCCAATCATGTCTAACGGTAGACGAATATAAATGCTAGCAGATTAATCACTACAACTATTATAAACTATTACTTGAGAAATCTTCAAATGAGCAATGTGTTTATTGGACCCCGACGTTGACGAACGTATTACTGAACATATGACGACAAATAATCATCCAATAAACCAAAAAATCATCAGTACGAAAAATAACGATGCATATTTAGGAAGCTAACATACTTTTCAAATGTTAAATGAAAAAATGTCGCTGATAAATATCGACGTGATAAATATTAACAATGTGCCGTAGATCTATCGTGTATATCAACGACAATTTTACTAATCAATCTCTTCGCAGGACCCGGTCACGTTCAAAACTAAATACAAAATTGTACTAGTACCGGTTTCCACAATATGAGAAAATATGAAGTGTATTGTACATAAGGAATTTATCTTAGAGACAACGTTATATGAAGATAATCATCGACAATATGAGAAAATATGAAGTGTATTGTACATAAGGAATTTATCTTAGAGACAACGTTATACTGGTACCGGTTTCCTCTCGATATATACGTGCATCAAAAGATCGTCGCCGTGCGAATTTCACATCGACAATAAATATTGATCGAATATCGAGAATATCCTTTCGAGCCAATCATCCGAGTCTTTAACGATACGCATGCACCAGTGATCATCCCACTGGGTCAATTCTTCGCGTAGTTTCACGCATATAGGTACGCACGCACTTTCTCTCTTTCGGTCACCTATACGATCGCGCGTCTTAGACGCGTCTTACAATTAGTCGCGGTTTAGTCAAGTTTTCGGTCGCAAAACCGCGAAGAGGGTTGAGAAGAAACGCGGTGCCCGATCAACTGGTCCGTTCACGCGCCCATACCGGCGGCCGCTCGAACGTGGACTGACACAATCGCAATCCGCCCTCTCGTGCAGCGTCGCGTCGCAGCGCGCGACCCTTCCACGCCACCATCCCCTCACGACCGCACTGTCAGCCTACTTGACTGCTTCCACCAGCACCCTTCTCTCCTACCTCCTTCGCATTCCCCCTCGTGTCGCGGTGCCCGAGTCGGTGAGCGACTTTCCCTCCGTCGAGGCTTTCTCGTCCTTTCTAATCTGCCCTTTTTCTCCAGCAATCCCCTCTTGGTCCGCCCGACCGCCCATCCCCCTGATCCGCAGAACGGAGTTCTAACAATTTGCAGCCAACCACGGTTGCTGCGATGCTTTTTATGCCCTATAAAGTATTCACGTGTAAAAGTGAGACGAGCAAGAGTGGCACGTGCTCCGCCCGGAAGGTATTTCGTTTGTAAATTTTTAACGTTCTGCATTTCCGGATTGTGTTACGTATGGCGAAATTCTTGTGTGATAAATGTTTTCTTTTCAGAACTTTTCTTCGGAAAGATCCTTTTATATTTCTATTTCGAGATTTTATTTCAAAAGTATCTAATATGAAAAGCTAAGAAGCTTCGAATAAAGTGGCGTCTAATGTTTAATATTTCTGTTTAATTAAAATTAAAAAATACACAAAAATCGTGAGCTTGATTTATACACAAAAATACTCTCTGTGTAAAAATATCTCGGTAAATATTGAAACATTGAATGCGACAGCGACCAAAGTGACGAAATAGGAAATAATCAACATAGTTTTTCGAAATGTCAGTTATCCACTGACGTTGATCATTATTTCGTTAATTTTTTTACTGGATATTATACAGAGACACCAAATATAGATAATATAATTTTGCAATATCGTCTGTATATAAGGTACGCGCGTCCAAAGATGCATGTTCACGGTCGAAGTGTCAAAATTTGTCCGACTAAAGAAAATGCCACACACAAGGCGACCCTAAGTAAATCTCGATGCTCCATATGTGGAATTAAAGACCGTTCGCCGATCGTCGGAGCTGGAAAGCGCGGTGATTTATCGATCTACACGTCTTTTCAACGGAGACGAAAAGAAGACGGAAAAGCTTCTCGCGTACTTTCAATAATCAAATTTTTCAAGTCTGCGTCTCTCGTCGCACAAATGCCTGCGTCTCTCTACGTCACAGAAGAAACATTACGTTTTATTACGCTACGGTGATAGGAAGAACGCGTCATAATCCGATATCGACTTCACGTATGCCACGCGTCCAAATATATACTGAGTTATCAGTTTTTTTTATATAGAACATTTTTTCATCGAAATCGAATCTCTCCGCGTTAGAAATAAATTGATTATACACTGCGAAAAAAGCTGTGACCGATACACCGCAAGATTTAACACGTAGATGCTGCAGTTCTTCGAGACAATAATGAACTTTTATTTCAAAATCAATAACGAAACGTTTAAACAGATTAGACAAAATGTAAAAATGTTAATAAAAAGTTCTATTGTCAGAAAAGCCGCAAATAGGTAAAATACAAAATAAAATAAAGAACTCTTTTATCTTGAACTTAGCAATATAAAGAAAATGCAACAGATGGTGACCCCCAGAATTTTCCCCGAGGAAGCAGCGATCCTAAATTCATCAAATAAAAATCCAACGTGAGAAATGAGGTCGGACGTTCTGCAACATCCCGCGGATCAGAAAAATGTTGGCATCGCGAATGATGCGGCTTGTACCGCGTTTTTATCGACGTGAAACGTAATTCGTGAGAGAGGGATACAAGCATGATCCCCGCTGTAGATACCTCGAAAAAGAGGACACAGCTGCAATTGCAGCATGCTATACGAAAGCATATACACAGGGCGATTCCCGGCCCCGGCCCGGCGCAGGTCGCGCTTCCGACAAACGGTATTTCCGTGGCTCTATAGTGACACACGAGCAATGAATGTGCGAGCTCTTCTCGAACGAGGAAGTGTGAGAAAGTGAGGGTTTTGCATAAAACTCCGCCCTGATCTCGGGATCGGTTACACGGCCGAGTTGGACGCTCGCCAGAAACATCCCCCGTGCAACGTCATCCCCCCGCGTAACTAGCGCGCAATAGGTTCTCGCGATAGAGAAAACGAAATAAACGCAATCCGACGACTCGTTTTTCATCTCGATAACCGTAAAGTAGACACGCTTTTAATCTGCGCTGCTGCGCGAAGACAAATGTGCCTAGAGTATTCAACGCAATTGCTTAAAATGACATTGTAATCGTGTTAAGAAAACGCGATGCCAGATGTTAGTAATAATTAGTATTAATACAATAATAATTAATGGCCATTATTAATAATTATGCAAGCAATTATCTGTTTTTAAATTTAATTAAAGCATTGTTTCTATTATGACATATATATATAATGCGTTTGTAAATTCGTACTTTCTTCAAATTCATCAATCGCTATATCAGTTCTTGAAGTGTATTGAGTTTTAAAACTTTTTGAGGAAGAGAGTCAGAATTTTATAGAATTATATTAAAATTCTAAAAATGGAGCGCTAATTTCGCAGATATGTATGTTCATTAAATGCGAAGCTATTATATATAAATATATATACAAGCTATTTCAAGACCGATAGATATCTTTTAGCCTTAGATTCTTATATGTTTCTTATAAAGATAGTCATTCTTATAAATAACATCATGAACATTGGTTATACAATGGAATCGTATCGACCTATATATTGTCCCTTCATATTAATTGCTGATAGATACTGATAGATTGCCGTTACCCGAATTGCTCTATCACGAGTTCACGACAAGTTTTGGAGATTACCTAAAAGCGCCGAAAAGGTCATTTTTTGGCTTTTTTTAGGTTGAAATAATTATAAAACGATATTGTTACGTGTTAAACCCATTTTCTCGACGGATTCGAATTCTGCAGGAAAAAATCTATAGAAACCATACGTCAAACTTTCATTACTACTTCGCAGATGTAATCATCAATCAACACAATTTAATGACAAATTTTTCAATTAAAAAAAATTGATTCAATAATAATTTAATGATTAAATTAAACGCACAGTTACTTCATGTATTATTCTGAACACAAATGATATAGATCTTACGTTATCGATGAATTAATTGAAATAATGTATACGTCAAACACTCGATATGCAGAGAGAGAAGGGATAGATTGTGAACGGAATGCATAAGCTGTTGTATTAACCTTCTGTTAATCTATATCTAATCATTTGTCAATCGCATTAATAGCATGCAGATGCTTTGTTAATTGGTCTTTTAACTTGCTGACGTCATTAAGGAATTCCAGACTGAATTACGGAATAATTGCGAAATTGAAATACACACTCATCATTGCATAATTATATTGCCCTTATCGTCGCACGTGTACGAAATATGAGCATGTAATAAATGTATAACACACGTATAAAGCGATATAACATTTCGAGATATCGGTGTTGGAAGAAATCGCTATTCTGTATCATTATAAGCGCGAGATACATGTGCGTCGCACACGTTGGTATTGAATGGGATTAATTTGCTTTAACAATAAGCGCCCCAAATACGCGCCTAATTCCTCTTGTTAGATACACGGCGATATACCGGCGTCGATTCGAGTAGCACACTCAGGCGATCGAGACTTGATCCTGGCGGCTTAACGTTGGAATCTATAAGGAGCGAAAGGAGCATGGGGACGGATCGTTAAAATCTATCTCGATATTAATAAGCCGAAGATACAGCGCATATACACACAAACACATACGTACATAGCGATACAGATTAATTTTCCCTGCTAAGGTCTATCGGTTACCAATAAGAGAACTCGACGGTCGAGGAACGCCCAAGCAATTCAATGTCGCGGTATACGGCTTATAGGATAAATATTTGATTAGCAAGAATGTCAACGTACAACTTGTCAAACGATCTAATATCTATCAACTGAACTCTATTATTTCTTTAATAGATTCTGCATTTATTCTGGGATGTTTTATAGAAAAAAGTGACAATGATCAATATTAATTTTAGCATCCACGACAAATTATGAAGATTTTAAATATCCTTATCATTACATTTTTTAAAATTAATGTATCTAAATTTATACCAGATGATAAAACCTTCGTGTTACTGGAACGAAAGTTTTATTTGCAAGAACATTACTATTTTCCTGTTTAATATTTAATGTTTTAATCTAAAAAAATATATGTATTAAAAATGGCTTTAAAAAAATTAATATTGCGACTGTAACATCTTCTATATACAAATTATATTTTTTATATCAATAATGAAAACAGAGATAAAACTGAAAAAAAAAACAGATATTTCTATTAAAAAAACAACGAAATTGCATGATAAATATGCCGATGCATGGCAGTATTACGTAACAGTTTACAGTAGCTAAAACGCACTTGTATCTGTTAAATTATTTTATTTACAAACAAATAATATTTATTTAACGATGAACAGTATAAATTCGTATTAATTTCACCAAGGAAGAGAAGCAAAAATATTTTCGGTTGTTTGCGAAGAAAAATACACACACGCTCTTTGTATAGATGTTCAAAACGTAATTCTTCGATAAAAACGTTGAAAGTTTAACATTGCAATATTCTGTTTAACAATACGAGTTAAAACGAACCAAATCCTCGATCAAATTTTCGATAAAATTTAACTCGCGAGAGTTCACCGAATAATGAAATGAATTATGGAAGCTTTCATAACAATTAAAAATTTATGACAAAAGAATACGATTTCTTGCAGACATATTTATAATTATTTGTATAAAATTGTTAATCTTTAAAATTGTTGTATCATTAATTGTAACTAATTAATTTCTGTTGGTCACAGCAAGACCTGCGTTACGAGTAATTACCTACAAAAATTTAGCGAGTACAACGAAGAGATTGGTCAGCGCTTTGCGCTTTAATTAAGTGCATTTTACATTGTTCATAGCTCTTCGACAATTTTGTATTCGTGAAGCGTTATTACCGTTATTGTAAACCTTACTCTGCACTACAACGCAAAAGTCCGCGAAGTGATAATGATAAAATTCATTTATTTCCTGTGAGGCCACCACACGCATACATAATAATAGACGTGTCATTGTACACGTTACGACGTTACTATATTAATAAATTATAAATGCTCCTATTTACTGAGGAAAAATCGATTATTGCATATTGCGCTCGCAACAGGGAAAAACAACACTATAAGAACATCATTAATTTCTGCACTCCCTATAAATTTCCGATATGGAGATGCTTCTCTTTGAAGGTAGTGATTCTTAGATTCTTTGCGATATTACTGACATAATCAATACATCTTTTCTCTCTTTTTCTCTCGGGAGATATAAAGAAAATATTAAAGCCAAACGAATGCAATTTACGCGACAAAAGTATACCGGTAATGAAGATAATGACGCATCGTCTGTGCGGCTAACGAGTAAAAGAATCACTCTTTTAACGACGTGTACATTATAATTAACAACCGTTATGGTAAATCGATCGTTTAATTTAAATACGTATGATAGTGCGTGTGAAATGTGATACTGCATGTGAAATAATTTGTCAACAGACAAATTATTATGCAACGAGTCAGACAGTTTATGCCTCGATATCATGAAGACAAATATAAGCATTCGCTGACGAAAAACTCGTGATAATACAAGTTCTCGAAAAATCTGCTCCAATCGCAAAAAAAATAAAAAAAACCGACGAATAAGACACATATAATAAAATTGATTTGCACTTTATGCAGAAAAGCATGGGAAATATTCCCGGCACTTATGTCGCCTGGCATTTCCACTCTACATTTTCATGCATCTAATTTTCAAGTACATATATAGACTTCTACGAAATATGCATATGATGTTGCATATGCATCATGTATATTTTGCAGAACGTAGCGTAGACAACAGCACAGGAGAACAACAAAACTTTTTTTTTGTATTCAAGACAATTTCTTTTTATTTAAAGATACTAAGATTTAAAGATTTGCATACTAATCATATACTTCATTCACGTTTCGCAAGAAAGTAATTTTTCAACGTATAATGTGGAATATTGCAGAATAAAATAAAAAAAAGTAAATATTATTCAGTCACTGAGAATAAAATCAAAAGCATAAAAGAATATTCTACAATTTTAAGATACAGGTCGACTGATAGTCTCTTTAATGCCAGCATAAATATTAAATAGTATATTTGACTTGCAAAGATCTGCTATAAAAAAAAAAGAGAAGAGGAAACTCTTAATAATGTAAACACATTTACAGTTTTATTTTCTTTATATAAAAATATTCTCATATAAAAAGCTAAACTTGTTTAAAATTGAAATGTTATTATCATTCTGAATTATTATATCCAAAAATCTAAATTTAAGAAAGAACTTTGTCAAGATCTTGATCTCTTAACTTTCGCTGTGATCTCAAATGGATGAAACTCTTTATAGCAAATTTATGTTAACGATTGCGAAAGAAGTAACTTCTACAACTTTGATATCTTAATTATCTTAATATTTTTTAAAATATATAAAACATTTATACTGTATTTATGCGCGATAATAAATTTATTGTCAAGCGCAAATAGTTTAAAATAATAAAGAAAAATATTTTACATATCAAATAATAAAATAATTGATATGTAACATAAATTACTGCATCTACAAACAGTTTATATCCCCACAAGTTTATATCGATTATAAATAAAAATAATAATAATAACAGCCTTATTTTTACACACAGTATTGGTCAGTTTACATCCCTACAAATCTGCTATTTGAAAGTGCTGGTTTATTAAAAAATAAAGTGGCTATGTGCACAAACTCACCCTTGAGAAAGATTAGGCTGTTGCGAGAGACTTTCGGCTAAAATATCCATATTCTTTTTCTCCTCTGGGTCATCATTAGTAATTGTCTCGAAACTAGCAGAAACTGTAGCTTCTTGCTGTAATATAACGAAAAAAACATAAAACAAACCATATACGCAAGTAGAAAATGTACATATTATATTTAAACATTCTTATATGTATATATACCATTATAATACATATAATAATACATTATTATACATATTATAATAATGATATGCATGTTATGTATTATTATATTCTCACAATATAAAAAAAATATACTTTAAACATTATATATTCGTATAGTAAATATCCTTCTTATATTTTTTTTACAAGAAAAATTGTATAATCGTTTTACCTGGCCATATAGATTCTGATTAGTCTTCAGTGCTCCAGTTTCAGCATCCAGTATAGACGAAGACTCAAAACTTTCATGACCTTCGTAATTGAGCGTAGCATTACTGTAAGCCCCGTAAGTCTCATTCTTCTCAGAATTGAAAAAAGAATCTTTGGTTTGCGCGTTCTCCGAAGCTACTATTAAAAACAGAAGTCCGCTGCAACAAAAAGAAATTGCCTTATTGTCCAGTGTTAAGTAACATCGCGTCAGTGTTGCATAAGCAAGAGTAGAAGCAATTATCTCTTACAAAAGTTTCATAAAAAGATCAATTACAGTTCTTCGCACATTGACAAACAATCCTGTCAAGTTTTGCAAGGTTTTCTGAAGAACCTTACTGTCTACTAAAATTCAATTTAATAATTGTAACAAAAATTTAATTCGACATTCAATGTTCAAGTTGCTGTTTTAACATTCACTTAAAAAATTGCATCCGGTGTGACGAATAAGATTTAAATACAACGTTGTCAGAATAATCAAAAATATAAAAAAAAACATTATATTTAATTTTGTCTCACCGCGTTAATCTTTTCCAAAATCTACTCCAAAAATATTCCGAGACAAGTGGGTCGCGCGATATCCACGAATACTCCAGCGGTTCGCAAAAGCTTCGAACTTGCTCCATTCAGAGATGTAAACGGAGAAAGAAGCTTGCGCGAGACATCGCTTTCGCATTCCCGAATACGACCGTGAACGAGATCGCTCGTCGTGACTTGTATACTCGATCGAATCGTTCCGTTCGAATGGATCGGCGCGGCGCGACACGATGCCTTATCGGTCTCAGGCCTTACCTGGACACCGTCGATATCAGGAGCAGCGCCCAGTACACGCAGAGCACGCGGGGCCTCATCCTCTCCTTTTACGGGGCGCCGGCGTTATTGTCCGCCGCATTAGGAACGGCTTTTTGTCTCACACTCGGTCGTCGCGATGCCCCTCTTGAACGCGCGGGCAACGGGTGTGCGGGTATATCGCAACGACGACGTACGGCGACGAGCGACGTCGACGACACAGCGGCACTACCACCATCACCGCGGTCACGTCTGCCACACCACCACCACTACCGTCACCAACCGTCACCGCGAAAATCTGACGTGGTGTATTGTCGAAAAGCTTCCGGCGCCGACAGGCGCCGAGAGCGGGATCGCCAGTCGCCTATCCGGGGAAGGGGGGCGGGGGGAGGGGATCGGGGCGCCCGAGAGGAATTTCAATGGGCCGGGAACGCGACGCGGGACGCGGAACGCGAACGCGGGACCGTCGCGAGTCGTTATCGGCGCGCGTGCAAGCCCTCGCGCGAGAAAAACATTACGAACGGCACACACACGCACGCACGCACGCACGCACGTACGCACGCCCGCGCCGAGAAACACCCCACGTCGTGACTAGGACGGAAACAGCTGATCGCGCCTGCGCCCTGCGCGCGTGCGCGCCATTGCCGAGGGTGCTGCACTCTCCCGCACCTTCGGCACTTCGAAACGATACGGCCATTGGCGGCGGTAGCCAATCCCTATTTCCGCATGAGTTTCGGGACGCGCGGCCGAAAAACTCTCGTTGACAAACAAGTAAAAAAGTACGAAACAATTGAAATACCGTTCGCGCCATTCGCGGTACTCGTGGTAGTCAGCTGTAGTTCGGAGTTAAAGAAAAAAAACTTTGGGATATTTAACGTGCCGTCAATCATTGGACCACGTAGTTCGGAGTTTGCACGGTGAGTGGTTATTTGTTGCAGCTACGTGTTAAATGTTTAAAAAGATAATACGTATAAATGTCGTCTTCCATCAGTGCGTCTATTCGTTTAAATTTTTCTGCAAAATTTAAATTCCATCATTAACGCGAAACACCTTTATATTTCCACGTGCGCAGTGCGTAACACGAGACTTGACGAAATTTTAAATAAACGCGGAAGGTTTCGTCACAAATTTATTTTTTTACTCGGCAACTTGTGTGGCGTAAAAGAATATTTTTTAATCAAGAAGAATAAAGAATTTACAGTGTTGATATGAAGATCCGTGGAAAAATTTATGGATTTTTTGTTTCGACAGAACCAAAGTGGATACGAGAGACAGGAGAAATCCTTTGATCTAAGGCTACACGTTACATTCCGTTTATTTACCATTTGTATACGCAACAATGGCAACGAATGAAGATTCGGCAACTCCTCAAGATAATAAAACGTAAGTATAAGTTTCTGCTACAAATATATCAATATACCGTTCCAATTAAGGACATAACTGCATCTGTCACTCATCTGTCAGGCAATCAACTACATACCTGCTATACGATTGAAACATAAAGCATAACAGTGTCTGAAAAATAATAATTTTATGTGTAATGATTTATAATATTCTTGTAACTTTATCGTTATAAAATATCTCACAAAATGTATGTGCGCCAAACTAACTTACCAATTTTAAAGGTTAACAAATTATTTTGTACATTCTTGTTGTCGCAAGATGATGTGATAGACACGAGTGTATTTTAACAACAAATATTTCCCGTTGTAGGATATCTGTAGCACACTCAGTATGGAAGTACATCAACAATCCAATAATAGCGATATTTTCCGATTTGGAGAATCCTTCGACGGAACAGATGCTCTGCTCCCTTCTGGAATCTTTATTGAAGAGATCCTCTACTTTAACTACTGTATTAGTTCCATCGTTTACCAATGGTTCGGCGGATGTCACTTTACAGCAACAATATACAGGTGGCGTATTTGTAAAATGTTGGTACAATATTGTTGAAAACTGCACTTGATAACATATC
This sequence comes from Temnothorax longispinosus, assembly GCF_030848805.1. Classification (NCBI taxonomy): domain Eukaryota; kingdom Metazoa; phylum Arthropoda; class Insecta; order Hymenoptera; family Formicidae; genus Temnothorax; species Temnothorax longispinosus. The sequence goes on from NC_092369.1 coordinate 9,966,846, forward strand.
GTCATCGTCACCTGTGTGTTTTCAGCATTTACAACCTGGTTATTTGGCACGCTGTTCTATTTGGTCTGTAAACCATCGAGCGATGTGGTGCTTTCAAATAGCATTGAAGTACAAGCTTGTATGCTTAGAATATTATCGAGGCATCACATGACAATGTTTCAGACCATTACTTCAGAGTACCTGAGTATACTTGATGGTACGTAATCATGGATTAACAATAGATCAAAATAATAGTAAATGTAATAAGGTATAAAAACACGATTAAATATATTTTTTACTGACAAGCCATTACATTTTTTTTTTTATAGAAATGTCCGAGTTTTATGGCGGTGCCACAGAAGAGATGACTCTATCAAAGTTTCATACAGACAAGGATATTATAGAAAATTTGGACTTGACACCATTTCCTGCAAAAATTAAATTGTCAAATGTACCATTGATTCAAACATCTCTGTTAAAGGTTCTTGTTTTTCTAATTCACAGATTTTCTAATTAAAAGTTTCTAACGACACTCATTGGTTTCAATAACGATGATATTTGTATTGGCAGATAATTACAAAAACTAGCGTTTCAGTGTGGGATGAAGTAGAGTTATGGGATAGAATTATGACAATCCTGGTCAATTCTCCTCCAAATTTGAAAATTGAAGCGTTACAACTATTCACAGAAATAATAGAGAACTCTACTGTTAATGATAATGTAAGTGATTGAAATTTAGTAATGTAAGTGATTGAAGTTTAAATAAAGTTTGTATCAATATATCTTGAGATATTCTATTTGAATCTTTTTAGAAATGTACGAGGATAATTACGTATAGCATAGAAATAGTGAAGAGTCTTCCAGCTTGGATTAATGCGGGTCAATTACCCATACACATGTTGTCTCAGTTTGCAGAGACATTGAAACGATTGATACAAGCATTACATGTTTCTTCTAATGTAACAGATTTGTGTTTCCAAGTGATTGATTTTATAGCTTCCGAATTTGTTAGTGAGTATTTTTTTTATTTTATTTTAATTTATACACATATTCTTCTTAAATACATTTGTATAAATTGTATAAATCATATTCTCTTTTCAGCATACGATGTAAAAATTGAATCGATAAAGAAACTAGAAGAAACAGCGTGTTGTAAAATTAAACAATATTTAATTGTAGAACCACGGTCCTGTACCCCTTCAGAAAGTAAAAAACTGTTGACTTACTTCGTACATTGCCCAGTATGTAATATCTTATTTTTTATTTAAAAATTATCTATTATTTATATATTTAATAATTTGTATTTATTTTAGACTGTTATCGAGATTCTTGTCCAATTTGTTTTTATCGATATTCGACGAGCTATTGAACCGGATAAAATTATTCTCGCAACAGAAATCAGCGAGCCATGGAAATTATTAACAAACAAATTAATGAATCTCATAGAAGTTGAAAAATTCACAGAAGTGTTACATATTATTAAGGCCCAATCTTTACTGCAGTTGTGGCTAGAGAAAGAGAAGATTCAAGTTAAACTATATGAAAACGAGTTAAATACTATATTAAGGATTCTCATACAAAACTTAAATTCAGATAAATGTCAGAATGAGCAGATTATCTTTCAAATTTTAATGTATTTAATGGCTCACAATGAATCGAATAAAGTTCTACTGCAATCAATATTAGCATTGCCATTTACACAAGATTTCAAAGGATCTATGGACATTAGCCAAAAAATGGTGCAAAGAGCAAAATCTCTTGATGTTAAAACAATGTCGGAGTGCCTTGAAATTTTATGCATACATGGCAAAGGAAAGGAAAGATTAAAATTACTACGCACATGTATATTGAATGCTGAAATGCAAATAGCTGTTGCAGCTGTGTCGTAAGTGTTCTTATATTTTGTCCTACATTTTTAAATGGCATGTACTTATATTAATCGTAAAATTATATTGAAATATAGACACAGTGTGCTGTTATTGAATGATGCAAACATAAAATTAGAAGATGTTTGCCAATATATTTTAAACACTGCCTTATCTTCGACGAAAGTGGAAATACACGAAGCTCTTGCAAACGTCTTAGGTCAAGTAGCCTGTGTCTCATCAGGAAAAGGAAGAATTATTTTATTAAGGTATTTTTTTAGTATATATGTTTATATTTATGAAATGATGGAATAACTAATAACACGTATTTTTAGTAAATCGTTGGATAACAAAAAGTGGAGGATACATTGTGAATGCTGTACAGATAATGAGACAAAAGACGTCAAATCCAACTTGCATCTGCCAAGAGCTTACGCTCATATTTTTAATACATACTTCAAACTACTCTCTTCAACTAACGTTTCCATACGTTTGCATATCTCGAAAAGTATTCTTTCTTTTTCAAATCATATAAAATCATTTAACTCGAATGAGATAACGAAGAAATGGCTTTCTTACATACATGATGAGAATATTAAGATTCGATTGAATATTGCGTCAATAATTGGGCAATTATTAAGTAATAAGATCGCTATGTTCGAAAGTAACGATGGACGTTTATCGGATACTATACCAGATGATTTAGACGAGTATGTTGAGCTAGTAATTAACGTTATAGCCAATACTCTTATGACTGCATTGAACACCTCCAATCATTCCTTACATGATACGTTACTTGAGACTGCAAAAAAATTCGTATGGTAAGATATGGAGAATTTAGTAGCACAGCTATTAATTTAATTTACGAAAATATTGAGTTTTTTAATTAATTAACTGACTAATTAATGTAACAATTGTAACAATTTTAGTGTCCCATTACATATAACAGAAAGAAGGATGTTGGATGTATTTTTAATTACAATAACGCATCCAAATTCGTCACACGCAGCTGTGGCATTTGCCACAGCTGCATATCGGGATGTTGCTGACTTTCTGAACGTTTCTCCAAAAGCTCTATACATTCGATATCGAAAGGATACCTTGAAAGTAATTATTATATATAATTATATGTATATTCACATATAGATTGTTGTGTACAAATTATGATATCTCTTTGCGTTATCAATTTATTTTGCAGCTTCTAATGAAACGTGCTGTTAGCAATTATATAAGTGTCTCATATAATATGGCAACTACAGTACATCGCGTTGCTAAATGTATAGGCTATGAAGGATCACGTCAATTGCTGTACAAAGATGGTCATTATGCGGTTTGCTTTCTGATCGCCATTATCGTTGAAGTGCCAGATGCAAATCCACTCTTATACGATATAGCCGAATTGATACACATGGACATAAAGCAAATGCTTCAAGAATATTTTCCAGTATGTGAAATTATATGTGTTTAATGATTTAAACTGTGTTGATATAATATAATTTGAGCTGTATACTGTATGTTTCTCTTTCTTTTTTTTAGTACATTTGCAGTTATGCGTTCTTAGAAACACGTCTCCAAATAACTACAGGATGTTTGAACCTTGTGACAAGAATAACAGAAACTAGTCTTGCAGTTCTTACAAAACAGTCGTTTATGGTAAGAAATTTCAGTTTTTGTTAAATTTTCTTAACTTGTTTTATAACGTGAGAAATATGATGAAATGTGTTAGAAACACACACATACATATATTGTATATGTATATGTATATGTAAAATTTTTTTTATAATTTTGCAGGAAATTTTTGAAGAACTTATGTTAAATTTTTATGAATCGCCTGAAAAAATAATAGGCTTATTAGAAATCATCTCAGAATATGATACTAATCAGGAGAGAGGAAAGTTTCGTACGCAAGAACAAGTTGTAAGTGCCTTAATAATTAATTATATTATAATTAATCAGTGCACAATGTTGCAATGTTGTATGCATTATATATATGCACACAGGTGTCCTATTTGAATCAACGATTACATGGTATATTGGTGAATTTTGATATAAAACTCGGCCCCAAATCAGATGAATTTACACAACAATCTGCACTTGCTTCACTGACCGTTTTAATTCGTTACATGGGTGCTACTTACTTAACTCCGCTTAGATATAAAATTTTAGCCACGTTACGAACCTCGCTTGGATTTAAAAGACCAGGCTTCTCGCGCTTGGCTTGTGATGCGTGGGATGCATTTATTAACAAGTATGTCAAAGAAATATCAAGCGAAATGCTAATTATATTCTGAAGTGATGATTCTCAAAAATTTGTTTTCAGCATAGCTATTGAAGAATTGGGATCGCTGTTTCCAACAATATGCGTATCGTTAATACCACTGCAAAAAATGTTTCCAGAAAAAGTCAATGATATGTTAGAGTTTCTCATTGTTCAAAATAGTGGACATAATAGCTACATTTCAGAATTGTTTTTTATAGATGACATGAAAGCTCCCGGTCACATATCTGATATAGTTAAAGCATATATTTTACAAGCAAGGTAAACCTATATTTAATGTATACTTAACTTGTGTATTTTACAATTTTTTGTGTATTTTATAAAAATCTTCAATTTTAGACCTGAGGGATTTAATGCCAATTTAAAATTGTGGTTGAAACGCATTACTCACGAAACTGATGAAGTGCGAATTAGAGCTCTGAAACATTTGCAAACGTTTTTGGAGGAGCACCGTAGTGAGCTCAACAAAATGATATTAAGCGATACCGATGTCCATCCATTAATCGTTGAAGTGCGTTTATAATTATTACATATACAAATGCATTACGCATGTATATTATATATTTACTGTATCCATATGTTTTAGCTGTTAGATACTCTGCTGATTGGATGTCAAGATAAAGATGAATCTATCCGTTTATGTTATGGGGAATGTCTCGGAGAATTAGGAGCTATCGAACCGAGTCTTCTTCCGCGAAGAATTATTTCTAGAGGTATTAGGTTTTATATTTTTATCATAATAAATATGATCCTTATCTCTTTCTAAATTTGTTAAAACAATTTTTATGTTATAGAGGCTAGTAAATTTATATCAGACATGAATGAAGAGTTTGCGTGTGCCCTGCTTTCCGAACATGTGCGGGCTTTTCAACTGCAAAAAAACAGCCAAAGTATGGATTGTTTTTCACTTGCTATACAGGTGTGAAATCCCACATACATATTCTACACATGCATTTGCAATAAAAAAAAAATTATAATTCTGTTTATCAATATGATATTATTTTCTAGGAAATATTGAAAGCATATGATATTTCTCCGCAAGGTCGAAATAGTGAATTATGGAATAATTTACCACCCAACACGCAACAGATTATTATCCCCTTTCTGACATCACATTACAAGATAGCGACTGTTAGTGACGATGATGAATTCCCGCATCCTATTTACGGGTAATCTTTATATGAAATTTCAAACTACTATTACATTACATTGATCGAATACTGATACACAAATTTATAGTTCTGAAGCAGGTTCTTCAGTTGAAAACTGGGCTTATAACTGGCTGTGCAGTATGTCTAATGCTGTGGATGATACAATGCTCAATAATGTATTACAGGCATGCAAATTGGCATTTAAACGAGATATAAAAACATTAATATTTTGTCTACCGTACATTGTGTGTAAGTTGAAGCGTTCGATATGTCTATTAAATCTATTTAAACAATTTTAATATATACATGTCTATGTTGCATCCATTAGCACACATAATCACAAATAACGGAGAAGGACATGTTAAGATTAGAGAAGAAATGTTAGCCGTGATCAATGTTAGACAGAAATCGGTATTAGATCCTGAACTTCTGCGTCATCGACCACTTAGATATGCACAGACTGTAAAGACTGATGAGAAGAGAATTTCGGAAGAAACTAGACGTACACGCTGTTCACAAGTTAGCATAAGTTTTTTTGATAATTTTATTTGACGTTAAGTTTTAATATTATTGTTAAATCTTTTTATATGATTGGAACAGATAATCTTCTGTGTATTGGATCATTTGCAAAGGTGGCTCAGAGAACGAAGATTGTTTCAAGATGATAGATACGAAGCGATAAAAAGTTCGTAATAAAATGTGTCTATTTTATCATGTACTATTAATTCATATGATTTGTATAGATCAGATATGATATGATTAATTGTTTTGTTAATATTTCCAGAATTCTGCGCTGGACTAGACAGTCTGGTAATAGCAGAAGGTTGTTACCAATCACGGGAATACCACCGTGCATTGATGTATTTAGAACAACATATGGCATCCAGTAATAAGGGTTTATCAGAGTTAACAGAAGGAGGTTTACTTGCCGTATGTAACGATTCATGCTTTAACATGGTGTATATGACACATTTCTTCTTGTTTCACAATGTAGATCTATCTATTGCAGAAAATTTATGCACAACTCGATGAGCCTGACGGAGTATCTGGTATTCTGGCGACTCAAGATCAATCCCCTACCTTGCAACAGTTGGTTTTAGCTCACGAAGTCAATGGACAGCTTCAGGTACTGTTAAACAAATTAGACAATTGTAATTAAAGCTGTAATTTTACTTAGTCAAATTACATCTTGAATACGAATTCGATTAGGACGCGGCTACGTGTTACGAGAGACTCATGCAGACAAAAGACTCAAAGCATACGTATTTGCAAGGTATGATTCAATGCTACCTTGGCTTAGATCAACCGTTCACTGCCAAACACATTACGGAGGGTCTGTTGAGTAACAGGTAATATTTTACAGTACGAATAAATGTACATATAGTTAAGTTATTTGTAAACTGGAACATTTTTTCGATATGACAGGCCAGAATTAGAGCCTCTCATAACCGAACGTGAGCTTTTTTGGAGACTTTCTCACTTCTCTCGATTTGAAGATTCCTCGCAAAAAAATATAAAACACGTATTACTAGATGATCTCATAAAGGGAATAAAACCAGATTTGCTCTCGTTAAAGAAGAATTTAGTATCATTATTAGAAGACGCTTCTCGACCCGGAGCTTATCAACAGAGTTACTCGTACATTATGAAGTAAGTATTAATAATTTATATTGTCTTTAAATTGAAATGTATTTGTTAGGTGTAGCATGTAAAATGAGATGTCATTTTCAGATTACATATATTGAATGAATTTGATAAAGCAACTTCAATGATGTTGAACAATGCAGAAGGACTTCCAACGATGCTAGGAGAATGGGAAAAACGTGGACAATTATTGAGAACTTCTCGCGGTGTAGAATTTGTCCTGAGTATGCGCAGAGCTACTTTAGATCTAGCTGTACAATTACAGCGAAAAACTCAAAATACAGAAAATGTAATGCTTAAGCAAGAAATCGGCAAAATCTGGTTGAAGAGCGCCAAAATTGCTAGAAAGTATGTACGATATACGATATACTCCTTTCATATTTCTGGTAATTTCTGTGTTAAATGAGTTGTTCCATTAGGACTGGCTTGCACCAACAAGCGTATATGCATATTTTATCGGCCAGTGATACGTGTCCACCACAACCATTATACATAGAACAAGCTCAATTGTATTGGCAGAAGGGTTGCCAGGAAGATGCTTTTACCACTTTAAATCGTTGTTTTTCAAATTGTTTTCAACCAGCGCAATATTACAAACAATTATCCATAGGAAATTGTAACGAAGAAAGAAGACACTTTGCAAAGGTTTGTTTGGAGTACAGGTCGTTGATGTGGTGTGTCCCCAAAAATACCACTCGCGTCTCTGCGAGTATGTGGCCAATTCAACTCTTGGTTAGATCGGCCGACGAGAGCAATGAGTATTTTTGTCAAATTTATTTATACCTATATTTTTAGTCGACGCAGCTAGGCGTTCACGAGAAAGCGCGTTTGCCCGTGCACGGCTAATTATTGTGGTGCCGGGCTGCCGTTTTGGTAGGGGCACACCACATTCTATAATGCTAAAAGATAAAATTAATTGACTGTCAGAAAGTAACATCGTTATTTCATATCTACACTTCTTTCAGGCAAAGCTTCTTTTTGCAAAATACAACGATGAAACACTTAACGTCGATACAGATGGTTGTATCTTTAACTATAAAGAAGCGCTTGACGTATGGAAAGGTTGGGAAAAAAGTTGGGTGGCGTGTGCTCAGTATTATGATACTGTTGTTGAGAGAATGTCTGAAGATGACAAAGATAGAAATAGACGGTAGGTTTGTGTTTCTATACAATTTAATTTTTGTTCACGATATGATTGAAGTTATAATAAAATTTACGTGTTTATACGATCAAGAGACATGCAAATACACATGATGCATTCTTATGGTAAATCGCTTCAATATGGCTGCAAGTATATTCATCATTCGATGCCTAAGATGTTGACCATCTGGTTGGATAACGCTTCTCGTGCTACAATCACTTCCGGATCGGAAGATATTATTAAATTTCGCCAAGATCGGCTGTCAAAGATGACTCAAATCATGGGTATCTATTTGAACCAAATCAAAGAAAAAGATTTATGACTAAACAATGTGTTTATACTATTAAAGAATACGCATTGTTTTTCACATTTCAGAGGTCTACCATCATAGATTACCGACATTTATGTGGCTGACAGCATTCAGCCAACTTATATCGAGGATTTGTCATCCATCTCTGCAAGTCCGAAGTACTCTTCGCGCGATTTTAGTGAAATTGATTTCAGCGTATCCACAACATTGCTTATGGATGATGGCATCAGTTTTTAATGTATATTTTATTAATAACCCTTATAGAAATTTAATACTGTAAGTGATTTTTTGGCTAGTGATTAATCATTTAAAAGCATTATTAAAAGCGCTATTAACAGTGCTTTCAATAGTACTTTTAAGTGATTAATTACTAGCCAAAAAATCACTTACAGTATTAAATTTCTATAAGGGAATATATACAATATTTGTTGTATCATTTATATTATTGATAGAAATATAATAAAACACTTTTTACTTTGTTGTAGTCTTCGTATCCGGCGCGTCAAAAACGATGTCAAGAGATCTTAAATCACCCACAGTTGAAAACCCCGGACATGTCTAAACTTATTAAAGATTTCCACAGACTTTGGGAAAGACTGATTGAATTGTCTAATAAATCGATACCAGAAGTAAGTTATTCAATTGTTCAAATATCAGCAAAACTAATTATAATGGAAGAATACGTGTAATGTACCAAGAATTGAAGAATAATACATGTAATAAAATTTTTCTCATTTTGTAATAGGGAACGCTAAATACCACTGTGAGTTATTTGTCAAAAAATTTGCCAAGGTTACTTGCAACTAAAGATTTCAGCTCGATCATGATGCCAACAACGAAATTCAGACAACTACATCTTCCACCTAAGAACGCTTCAGTTGAGAATCATAATCCATTCTTATGGTACATATTATATTTATTATTAAAACATTCTTTTTTCTCGTAAAAGCACGATTTTATTTTATATTATACTTGTAATATAGGAGATGGGTACATATAACAAAGATAGAAGAAAACGTGGTTGTAATGCCGTCGCTTCAACGGCCGCGACGAATAGCGCTGAGGGGGTCAGATGGCAAAGAATATCTCTTCATGTGTAAGCCGAAAGACGATTTACGCAGAGATTTCAGATTGATGGAATTTAATGATATCGTGAATAAGTATCTTCAAAATGATCCAGAATCACGACAAAGGAGGCTTTATATACGCACATACGTAAGTAAGGCTTCCCAGCAATACATTTTGTTCAGATTTGATTTCAATAAGTTATCAACTATCCTTGATTTGCAGAGCGTGGTGCCTTTAAACGAAGAATGCGGTTTAATAGAGTGGGTACCAAATCTGGTTGGTCTTCGACCTACTCTTATAAATCTATATAGAGAGAGAGGCATTGCACCTACAAATAAGGAATATAAAACGATGCTATGTGGTAAGCTATAATATGATTATTGAGAATGTTCAAAACATGTAAAAAAAGAATTATTTTACCTCATTTCTCTCTTCTCATTAGCATTAAGAGATCCATTAGAAAAGAAGAGGCAATTATTTGTGGAGAAGCTATTACCACGACATCCCCCTATATTCAGCGATTGGTTTCGCATTATGTTTCCTGATTCATATGGATGGTATGTGCCAATAAAATATACCTCATATATATTTCTTAGTAATTCTGTGTGTGTGTGTGTGTGTGTGTGTGTGTGTGTGTGTGTGTGTGTGTGTATGTACAGATATCAATTATCTAATTATTCTAACTTTTGAAAAAGGTATGAAGCTCGCACCGCATATATTAGGACTACTGCTGTCATGTCCATGGTGGGATACATACTTGGGCTTGGTGATCGCCATGGAGAAAATATATTGTTCGATTCTACATGCGGAGATTGCGTACATGTTGATTTCAACTGCTTGTTTAACAGAGTAAGTCTCATACTTAGCAATTAGGTATTAGAAATTCGATAAACGAATTTCAACTTAAAATTATAAAATACATATATTTTACATACACGTATATCTAATATGCGCGCGCGCGCACACACACACATCATGTAATTCTTGTTTCTTATTTTATTAACTATTTATCCTAATTAATGTACTGTAATTCTTAGGGCGAACTTTTTGATTGGCCTGAACGTGTACCATTTCGCTTGACACATAATATGGTAGATGCTATGGGTCCTTTAAAGATCGAAGGACCATTCAGACGCGCCTGCCAAATTACTATGCGAGTACTTCGGCAAGAATCGAGTACATTGCTGAGCGTACTCACACCTTTTGTCTACGATCCACTTGTTAGTTGGAACAAAAATCAACCTGGTGACGCAGCTGAAAAAACAAATGAAAAGGTATAAGAAATATGTTCTTTCATATTAAATTATGGAAGAAAAGATATGAGAATAATCCATTTATTTTTGCTTTAGGCCGTAGAACATATAAAAAACATTGAGCAACGATTGAAAGGTTTGATGCGATATCCTGGAAGAAAGGCAGAAAATATTGCTTTACATCTTAGCGTCGAAGGGCAAACTAATCATTTAATTTTAGACGCGACAAATATAGATAATCTGTGCCAAATGTATTTTGGTTGGGGAGCATATTTGTAACGAGTATTGCTGAAACAAAAGTATCCTGCATATATACTTCGTCCAACGAGAGATTGAGAATTGAGAGTGCTTCTGGGCATAGGTGGGCAAAGTGGGGAGAGCGTAGCGCGATTATATACGGCACGGCAGTGTGGAGGAGGGCTTTCTAGGTCTCCTAGGGGGAGATCTGCGCGAGACGGACGAGTTTTCGTCCGATCTACTCTCAATCTCTCGTTGGACAGAGTATATGTATATTAATGAACAGTGATATACGAACCATACTATTGTCGAAGCTTCTACACGCAGTTTTCATGTTGTATTTTTTTTTTCTTTTTAGTATTATATTACTTAATTACACATTTAATATTTTGTTCAGTTATAATTTAACAGTAGTTTCATCTGCTCCAAAACTGCGGAGCAACATGAAGTATGAAGCAGCTGTGCTCAACACCTAAAAATATTAGAATTAAAATATCTTTTATATACATATATATAAGTACTAGGAATCAGGAATTTCATAATTTTGATACACATTTTGTAATGCAAGAAGTAATGCATGATTTTCTTACTCCAGTAAAATTCTCCAGGTGCATTACATAGAATTTTCCAGCGGTTATTTTACTAGGTTTTTGACTACGCAATATGAGCAAACGTATCTCGGTTTTTAATAAAATTGGCAATTTATACCAAGCAATTGCGTACACAGTTTTGTAGACCATGGAACTCTATGATACAACATATAATACACGTATATGTATGTATATGTGCGCCTGTCTGTATATGTCTTTTTTAAATGGAATACTACTTTTATTGTTACCTCATATATTAAAGCATCACCGGGCATACAAAAGAGCAGCAATTGAAAAAGTGCCATGATTAAATATGAGACGTACTTAACCGACTTGGAGATTATATTTACAGTTATACCTGCACTCGCAACTTGGAAACCTACCAGACATATTATGAGACTACTAGCTAATGTTTGCAGAAATAACATTGGGCTGAAAACTGTTTCCATATAATCACAAAACCTATAGGTGTAAAATCGTAACATTTTACTTCACGATCACATATATTATCATATATGTTACAATAAACATGTACGTTTAATTGTTTAAAATTATTACCAGAGAATCGTATAATGATATTTAATAATATCTATCACATGCAATTTAATTTTTTGCATATTTTCTGTAATACATGCATGTTGTACCTAAACAAAAAACTTGATATGTTTACATAATTGTCAAATATATTAATTTATAATTAAAAGGGTTCTCTGAAGTAAATACTAACGTTAATTTCAGTATCAATATTTTTTATCTTTCTTTGAAGTACTTTGAAATGGCCACATGTGTGAAACAATGCTGTTGCAATTAAAGTATCAGTTCCCAGGATAACAAGGCCACACAAGCTTGTCGCTACCACTTGTGAGAGAAAAATAATCTACGTAAACGGGAATACATACAAATATTATCACACCAACAATTTCAACAAACCCCTGGCCCCAAAAATAAGACCCTTACCTCGTACATCGGAAAATTATAATAAGATTCTGGATATAAAGCTAAAAACGGAAAATGTCTTGTACTATTATCGTTAGGGCCTTTGATCAAAGCAACAAATATCTCAATCATAGGTAGACTGAAGAAGAACATTAAAGAATTACAAATCAAAAATAAATATCCTTTAGTATATAAATATCCTTTCTTCACATATCTGCAAGTAACATGATGTAATATATATGTATCTGTAGACGCACTTGTGTATTTGTAGTTTGGAAAATTATTTACACTGTATATACATCCGCGTGTTTCTCCGAAATACACGTTGTCATTAAATCCCAGTAATCCGTTAACATGTATCGTATAAAAGGATCCATTTTTCTTCTATTGCTTATCCAAACTAGCGATTTTAATATGGCAAGTAAAATGGTGAGCAATACTGAACTATAAAAACAAATAAAATAGAATTATCTATAAATCTTTCTTAAAGCGAGCAGTCAAATTGTAATACAACATTCATAGTCCGCTATGTCATCAGTAATGGGCAATTGTGAATACATACCTCGTTTCCAATACAGTAGACAGATCTTCCCAATTCTCATAAATTTGAATTCCTTGCGGTATAACGATAGTAATCATACACATACAACACACAATATATCTCACGATACTCGTTGGATAAAGGCCAACAAACTTCAAAACCTTTTTATTAATAAATACGTAATCATTGATATCCATATTACTTTCATCGAAAGGACATACAAAGTTTTGGAAGAGATAAACGCGCGGGCACGAACTTTATATATCGGATCTATTAGTTAATATTGATAGGAACCATATTAGAGACATCTACGAACAAATATTATCAATTTTTCGATGTTGAAAACCACATTATCGGTCTTGCGCAGTTAGTATTCTATATATTTTTAATTAAGTTTTCTAATTTATTCTACACAAGCAATTAGTAGACGTTACTGATCACTACTGAGTTCCAATTAGTTGATTCTACTGTATTAAAGATCTATCTAAAGACAAAATTTGAAATGTTGACTTTACAACTACTCTTCCATAGCTCATTAATGTTTCATTCTTAATGATAGCTAATTTGCTACGGCCAACGTCTTTCATTATTGGAGACACAAAGACAAACTATTTAAGACCTTTTCTTCAGTTCGTGTCTTTACTTATGCAGCTTGCTACTTTCCCGGTTAACTACTAAGGCATTTGAAGAGACAGGTGGTTTTCTTTGTACTCTCTTTCATACCTTATACTTATTTATTTCCATACAAAATACATGTATGTGTCACAAAGGATAATTATACACCCTTTCACCCTTCCGGGGTGAACGTATACTCCGTTTCGCTTTCAACGACATTTACTGTAAGTGGGGTCGGGCACTCACGATTCCAACGTGATGCATGTAACACTACTTGGCAGTGAAACGAGACCGAGGACATTGTGCAAATGCGAGGATGTGCGAAGTCGAAGAGACAACAAACAACAAATTTATTTCCATGACATCTGCTATGGCATGTGAGTTCTTTTATAAAAAAATCTTATTACAATTTACAAAATTTTTCGTCGTTTATGCACGCAGCACATATCGGTAATAAATAAAGATCAATTTTCCTATGTCATCTGCTTATAATATAACTTGAAACAATGTAGTATAAATGTCATTTACAGGCAGAATACGCTTATTCATATATACTAGCAGATGTTTAATTCAATAACGTCACGAGTATATTATCATGATACAACATTATAAAAAGATTTTATTTTAAAAAGTGCTCTATATATGCATCATAATTTGCATTTAAACGATACATAATATCGTAGACGTAGAGTTTCACGTTTCAAAAAACTTGTACTCACTCTCTGTGCGATGTTTATACAAACACTGACACTAATACGATGGAACCATGCGAAGAGCTATCGCGTTTTAAGGACATTTTCTTTCTACTTGACTTTTTCCACTCTCTTCGTATTCCTGACTGGAGATCCACATTTGTTGGAAAGTGCCGATCGACGCCAGTATCGAGCCGCCGATCCATGCTCCAAATCTTCTTTCCGCGCATCCGTTCGCGCTAATCAATTTAAGACGCATGCTGGAGGGTATTCTCATGGACAAATCTCTATTCAAACGTTCCGGGAATCCCTGCGAAAATGTATGGTACTCTGTCAGTATAAGAGATGGTTCGTTTAGCTAATTTTCTATATGTTAAAATTCTACCTGAATAAACGAGTTGCCACCAGTTACTACGACGCTTCCGTACAACGCCGGTCGTACATCAACGTCGCACATGCCAACACTGGTTGTGACGATATGCCCTACTCCTAACATAGTATTGCCGACCATGCCTCCACGCATTTGTACTATACTGGGATCAAATAACGCCTCTGGTATTCGAAATCTTTCACTTCCAAAGTCCTTGAAATAATATTCTTTCGATTATCTTGTTCCCAGAGATTTGTACGGCATCATAGAACCATTATATAAAATGTATACCTGATGATATCCAGTTGGGAATTCGTATTGAACTGCAGGAATTGTAGAAACGATCTTCTCGTCAAACGGCGTTTCCGATACCTGAAGAACTGTGGCTTGGAAATCTTGGATCACCTTTTTCACCATGTAATTATGCCAGGACTTGGTAACCTCGGGTAAACCCTTCTTCTTAATCCACCGTGGCTTATCGTGATCTTTAACCACCTCTTTGCTGCCCACCATATATGGAGGTGACAAGTCAATGTCGTTATCCTGCATTCGTTTAAAATAGATAAGACAACCAAGTTTGAAAAATATACACCGATGAACATGCAAGTAATACTTGCATACCTGCAAGAACTGTCTGCACTGCATACTTATGTAATCCCCGCCAAGGGGCGATTTACCAATGGCCTGTGTCAATACAAATCCATCCTGTACGGGCACCGCGGACGTATGCGTGGCGCCGCTATCAACGACGATACCGGTCGCTCTGCCATTGGCGAACGCGGCCAAAACTGCGTTCTTCACGAGAAAATAAGCCGGTACGTTGTACTTTTCGAACATCAGCTCGGTTAACTTTTCTCTCTTGCTGCGCACGTTCCACGGCGATTCGGAAAACAGTACAGGGTGATATTCGGCGTCGGACTGAATTATTTTCGAATACGTGTAATCCAAGACCTAGCAAACAAATGGTACGGCCAAGATTTCAATGTGAAGAATCAGATACGTACGTACGAGTCTTAAAATTGCATGAAATACCGTTCATTCACCTTCTCGAAATGATCCCAATCTTCAATCATGCCGTCTTTCATGTAACTCGCAACCTCCATGTTCTTCCTTGGAACATGGAGAATTGTGGTGTCGATGTAATACTTGGTCCCATTTTGCGTGATATTGCTGTCTGGCTTCTTATCATCGATATCCATGGGTTCGACCTTGTTGGCCGTCCCATTGGCGTCCTCTCCTATCCCGACAACAGCCGGGATTTCTGCCTTCGGGGTATCCTCCTGAGCATACCCCACTCTCAGTGAATGGTGACCCAAGTCAAAGACCAATGCTCCTATCTCGTCCCCGCCGTACAGCATACCGCCAGACATGTTGGAGAAATTGTGTTGGGTTCCTTTAAAGAATAATACTTACAAATATAAGCGACGTATCGTATGCTATATGTTCGTAACAATCGTCTCGAACAACTCATGATGCCAATAACACAGCATGCAAATGTTGCGTGGCAATGCAGTGATAATATACCGATAAATATGTTATCGTGTCTCCGTGAGCACTCACCTAATCTTTGTGACTTCCTTACAAAAAAAACTCAATGAAACGGCAAGAATATTTTGTCTATTTGACAGCTACATGAACATTCAGTTTTGTGACCTTGCAGCTTACGTATAATATAATCATAACCTCAACTGGGCAAGACGCTTCCGAAACCGCCGTCCGGCGCCGACGAAGACATCACTGCGCAAACGCGAATGAGGGAAAAGAAATCGATAGGTCGATAGTTATTTCTCTCTCTCTCTTCTCTCTCTCTCTTTTATTTATTTTAGACTTTTTTACCATTGGCGACGCAAAGATTGATTACGCCCTAATTGGTTTTTATTTATCTAATTATATAAATTTGTTACCGACAAAAATTTTTATTCTCCAAAATCGACAAAGTTATCAAGATAGTTATCAGCTTATCTGCAATTTCAATCTTTAAAACTTCAAGCCTATAATTTTAAACCGTTTTTAAAAATCAAATATGATACAGAAACCTTCGCGCCGCACTGCAACGCAATATTTAATTTCTTATTATTTTAACACATCAAATAATAATTTGTATATAATCATTAACGATCATAAAATAACGATCGGATATCAAGTTTTCACTCGCAAAGTTTTCACAAGTTGCTTTTTACTCGTCGGGACAGCGGGGCGAGTAAACATTAACGTTGACGTGTATAAAATATGATTCCAATATTTCACAACTATAAATTGAAAATAAAAAGAACCACATGTGTTTGCAAGATATCTCGTTTATTTTAAAACATTCTCTTTAAACATACGACATATATCGTGAATCACATTAGGTGCTTTCCATTTACTACATAAAAAAACTCAGATAATTCTCACTTGTAACGTCGTTCTATCCTTTTTGGGAATTAATGAATAATAAAGACAGAATGACATCACAAGTGAGAATTATCTGAGTTTTGATGTAAATATTGTAAATGGAAAGCAACTATTATTCCTGTCGCTCATCAATCGTCATTATGGCTGGATTCGGGGAGCGCGCTATTTGCTTATTCTATCCTTGTTTTACACCTGATGAGCGATAAAGATAGAACGATATGCAATAGCGCTTAATAGCGCGCTCCCCGAACGCAGCCTGTGCCATTATGATGATTAATAAGGAAAACCGTGACAATTATGCCTATCGGATTTCCCGTGTGCCTGTGCCTCGCGCCACGCGCATCCGATAACGACGGGGGGATAACCCGATAACGGCCGCGACCGTATTGCGCCGCTTCGCGCTCGTGTGAGATGTCCGTCGTCAGGCCGTCCGCGGTTTCTTCTTCTGACGCGGCGAGGAAGCGTAGGCGAGAATGTGGAGGCTGGACACCTACGAGCTCACGCACCCCGAGTCGCTGTCAGAGCACCAGCTCCGCGAGATCTTGAAGAGCGTAAGTCGTCGCGGAGGTTAGGCGCGTGTTTACAAAACTCCTCTCGGCTCGTCCGTCGGCTCTACGCTCTACTTCGCTTTCCTATCACGTCCGCTTTTATTACGGAATAATTCACGTGTACATAGCAGTCATTATTTATCTGAATTTTTTGGGGCATCGAGATGTTCGTGCGAACGACGCAAGTTTAGGTTAAACGTCATCCAAGATATACAGGGTGGCGCAACCGGCCGCAAACGCAAAATACAATTACAAAGAAGTATTTGAGATAGTCACTCTGTATGTACTTTGTGTATAATTTTATGAATCATATTTCACGTATAAATTTATAAACCAAGATAACATACTCTAAATTATCAGCGAAACGAAAGAAACAGTATTCATATGTGCTAGGCGTTATTAATTAGTGATTATTTGTTACAAGTCGTAATTTAAGAAACTTGCCATTGTACGTTTGTGTTGTCTTAGGCATATTCGGCATATCCTTAATTACATATCTGTGTCTTTTTTTCGTTACAGAGTTGCATCGAGATCTTCAAGTGTGAGAAACTATGTAGAAGCGAGCTGTTGGAAATGTATAAACGAGTGGCAATGCCTTTACCTCAGCGGCAGCGTGGAAACGCCAAGAGCTCGAGTACAGGAGATATGATACTAGAAAAGTCTGTTACAGCTGAAAGGTAAGTTGTTTATTAATTAATATAATACTTTGTTATTAACGGAATACATATTTTACTGTAATAACGTCAAATTTGTTTTTCTTTCAGTGATGACGATATGTACAGCTTAGCTGCAGGCTTGAACAGTGGAAACAAGAGGATATCTCAAACGTCTCATCCTCAGACAGATAAACTGAAACCCCTTAACGATCAGAAGCCAATGAACAAGAATATTCGATTATGTTCTACGCCGAAAGTGGAAGCTGGATATAATGGAATTTGCAAACGCAGTTGCGAGGAACAGAGCGAGGTATACATATCGTAATTTTCTGTAATTTAGATAAGTCTAGATAAGGTAAGACTAGATAAGAGCCAAGGTTTTCTATTCTACAGATAAGATTCTAAAAGAAGATTTTCTATTCTATGAATAAATCTGTAGAATGAAATATTTACCAACAAACTGTTTATTTCTATCGATAAGTGATATTTTGTAAGATTTGTACAATTGTAATTTCTAAGTGAATAACAGCGGATATATTTGAATCTTTCAGGAATCATTAATGAAAAAACGTCAGAAGATCACGTGGCCATAAACAACAAGAGGAAAATATGCTCCGTTTTTTTTTTATTTGTTACTAGGAATTTAATTTTAAATAGTAGTATGATGATGCAATTCTATATCAAATGGTTGAATGGTTGAACTTGCAATGTTTGGCCAGTATGAAAATCATATGTGAAGATTGCTTGCCAATCTCCTAATAAGATATCCATGTGAATCTATTTAACGCGTTGGATTATGCCGATTTAAACAGATTGATAGAGATATTAATGCTTCTAATAACTCTGTCATGTTTTTTATTTATTTTAATATTCGAGTAATATAAAAAAAATGATGTGATGATTCTGTGGGTAGGTCTGAATATTTTATGTATATTTTTTATATACTGCACAAAGAAAACGGAGATTATTATTATTAAATACGACTACTTTTGGCAGCTGATAATATACAGAGTGTCATTAAATTCGCGCCCACTATTTACACAGCGATATTCCGTATCAAAAATTGAAAAGTCCTGAGCCATTTGTTTCTGTAATGTTTAGTAAAATAGTGATTATTAAGTAAAGTCAATCCAACTAGAACTTTCTTTTAGCTAGCCATACGTCAGTGTCAGTGAACCGCTTGTCTGGTAGTATGAGTGAGCGCACACTACCAGGCGCGCGGCTCACTGACGTATCGGTCGGCTAAAGAACGGCGCTGAGTGGATTGACTTTACTCAATAATTACTATTTTACTAAACATTATAGAAAAAATGACTGGACTTTTCGACTCAATTTTTGATAAGGAATATTGCTGTGTAAATAGTGAATTTGGTGACACCCTGTATACAAAAAATCTTACGTATATTATATTTAATGTATGTATCGTTGCATCGATTTATGATTTTTTTAAATTTATAATCAAACTCTGACAATTGTACATACATGACATAAATTTCGAGTTAGACATTCAATCAACAGTATGTGAAGATAAACGAATCGACAGAGGCGTGCGTTAATTAAGACGATTTTATTTTCTTGCGAAAATGTAGAAATATAAACAGTATTAGAGAACAATGAATTTACTTAAAACGATTATCTGTTTGTAATACGTAATATCGAATGCTTGTTATTCACGTCGTATGCAGTGCTCACATTATCGCGAAATGAAGATATTGATGGCATGATGGCGTTTGTAAATTCAGAATTTACATGCACGTATTATGTTATGTCTGCTCTTCGTAGCTGTATTTTATACTTTCTGCACTGAAAATGAAATAGGTGTTTAATTAAACGTTGAAGAGAAAGGAGAAAGAATTCAGCTATAAAGAACAAACTTATTGCACCGATTGTGTGATGAGATGTGTGCTGCTTGAGATCTACGTGTACACGACGTTTTTATGTGTGCGAAGTTTATCGATAAGATGTAGATTACTCATTCATATCTAAATAAATGATCTTAATTGTTTTAACATTGAATAAAGTATCAGTGCGGACATATCAAAATTATTTATTTATGTACGAGAGAGAGAGAGAGAGTAGCATAATATTTTGAAACTTTTATACTTATAAGAAATTGTCTCTTTATATTCTCTTTTAAAGTCTTCATTCGTGGAAGAATGCGCATATAATTTCCGATTTTGGAAATTAATATTTCTTTTTTTTTCTAAATATACCGTTATAAAGGACTTCACACGATTCTTATAAGAAATGTTCGGTCAATTTGCTTGAATATGTGATATGTGTTGTAGTTCTTATGAAGAAGATTTTCAAATGTCTATCTATAATTCAGAAGCTAATCATAGAAAGTTGATGAAATTTAAGACTTTTCATCAGAAACACAAGAACTACAACATATCACAAATTCTAGCAAATTGACCGAAAACGTTTTTCTCAGAAGAATCGTGCGGGGTCCTTTAAAATAATGCACGGTGCATGGTGGGTTCCGAACACATTGTATTACGTCATATGTTTGACGTAATTCCATATAGTACATACCACACACACCATTAATTACATAAATTCGCGCGGATCTTTCTTTTTCCGAGATGCAGCAGAGGAAGAACGCGAGGAATGAAGAAGCATCACAGTGATATCACGTTACATAAGCGAGAGCGGTTTGCGAACTCGTTTCACGGTCATGATCGGCGCTCGTCCTCTTTAATTATACACACTGAATGACTCATTTTTGTTTATGAAGGAAGAAGAGATGAGACGAAGATGATTCACTCGCCTAACGAGGCTGTAATCTGTCTCCTCCGGCGGCGATCGGCACATTGGTCTCTCTTTATGACGCAAACGGAGGGGACGCAATGTCTTGGGAACTCCGGACATCTTAAGATAAAAAAGCTCCGCAAGTATCGAATTCTTATTTGGACAATTGATTTAAAAAAAATATATATATATATAATATTAATTAATAATAAATTAATTACACAAAAAAAGAAGATTCTTGAAAATTTCTTTAGTTTCCACCGTGAAATTTTAAAATGAGATTATATTAAACGAAAAAAATTTGTTTGAATGAAGTTAGTTATATAATTCAACCAAGACGAAAAGTTGAAATAAAAAGTTAAAATTTTTATAAGAAGACTATAAATTGTTGCGTGTATGCGAAACAAAGACGCGTTAATTAGTTTCGATAAGACACTTCTTTTTTTATATGTGAAAAAGGAAAACGGCGTGCTTTGTAGCAAACTTTGATATAAATTTGATCAAGCTTGCTGAATCACGCGGCATGATCTTTACAAAAAAGAAATTATTAAGATCCAAAATTACAAGAAGGACAATTTTGAAGATCTCATTTTTTTCATTTTACTATTAATTACAACAACGCGTATATGCGATGCAGTTTGATGCTTTATTAGACGTGCTATTTCTTCCTGCTGGAATACTGGAATCTATAATTTCTGCGTTATCGCGGAAGCTCTCTAATGCAGAAACGGGCGCAACAATTGTATTGCGCGTCCTCGTAACCGAAGGCGAAATACGAGACTCTCCCGAAAATGAATCACCCTGCTCACATTTGATATTCCCGATCCGTCACCTCCCGACGTGTGGCGGAAGCGTTACACTTATATAGCCGGTACCAAAAACCGCCGGAATTACGCAAGGGTGAAAGCAAAACCGCCGGCCGCTGTTGCATAGGAGAATTATTGGCCGCGTTCATCTCGTTTCCTCACGCCTCGCGCCGTGTAATCTTCGCAATCTCGCAAAAAAAAGAACGCCCGGCGTTAAATCACACGTCGTTCTTTATCTTCAAGCCCGCTTTCGGCAATCTCCCGCTGAAATTGCGGCACGGCTCACGTATCGCTTATACACCCCCCGTTGAAATTCACAACGTTTCGAAACTGGTTTCGCATCGTTTATAGCGCGGTGAACGCGGCGCCTCGCGTGCGTCGTTTATAATTTTTACGGGAAGAAAAGGATAATTCGAACGATTTCGTGTACGAAAAAGAAAAAAACAAACAAACGAGCGCGATATATTCACTTGCTCGTAGCGTTTACGCGATAAAATTAATATTCCGTGCATTCGAGCGTTCCCGAGACCGTTCCGTGAACGGCGAGCGCGATTAAGCGATGCCGTGAGAAATTTAATAAACCGGCCAATTCGGCGCGCCCCGACTTTCTTCCTCGTCCGGCGCGCACATTATGTGTATCGGCGAGTCATAAATCGAGAGCGAAACTTCTGTCATCCGCGTCACGTACTTCGTAGGCTGCTTACGATGCGATGAGGGATGCGACCAGTGGCCGCCGACCACCCCGACGCTCCTATAAAAACGTTTGTCACCGCTCGTCCGGACGTCAGTCTTGTTTGCGACACGTTTACCGATCCACAGGGCCACATTGAGAGGAAAATGGTTATCAAGGTACGCCGAAGAATCGCGCACAAATTTTGCGCGTCGAAATTCGCTTAATCGACGAGCTTGGAAAATTTCTCGAGCAATCTTTGTCGTGGGGAACGCACAATTTCAGTGCTTACAGTTTCTTATAAGTTTTATACAATGTAATTGACTAAGAAATGTAACATATAACATCCTTAAAATGATCATAAATGCAAAATGCGATGAGCAGAAAAATGTACAATAAGAAATTATTGAAAGAAAGAAATAAGTACTATGTATAAGAAAAAAATACACGTAAATATAAATAACATTTATAAATTTTTATATATTTATATATAATTATTTATTATTATTATTTATAGATGTATATATTAAACTAGATGTAACAAAAATTATAGAGAAATTTTCTTATATTTTCATAAAGTTTCTTAAACTCTATATTCTTCTCTTACCTGAAAAATACCAATAATTTATACTAATATATTATATTACAGTTAATAATCCTGGCTGCAGCGGTGCTGGCGGTATGCAGAGGTGTGCCCGTCCCAGCCATCCCAGCTGTTCCAACTGGTCCGGGCATACCGGGTATTCCGGGCCCCCTGGCCGCGCAGCCTCTTCCAATCGCCGCATTTGACGCCACGAATTACGATCCTCATCCCCAGTACACTTACGCCTACGACGTTCAAGATACGCTGACCGGCGACGCGAAGAGCCAGCACGAGAGCAGGGACGGCGACGTCGTCAGCGGCAGCTACAGCCTCATCGAGGCCGACGGTACCAGGCGAATCGTCGAGTACACGGCCGACCCCGTGAACGGATTCAACGCCGTGGTTCGTCGGGAACCTCTGGCGGTGGTGAAACCCATCGTCAAGGTCGCGGCGCCCGCGCCGCCACTCATTTATCAGCCCTGAAGGATGTGATACTGATTATGCATGATGATGGACAAGAACTAGTCACACTATATAATATATAATGTATGGATGTTGCTGCATTGTTAATGTATTGATTTTTATTAAAGACTTTTTTACAAACTGTGTGCGGATTCATTTTATCCTTTACATAAAACTTTGCTGTAAGATTACGTGCCGATCTTTTTATCCTTTGCACTTTTGGACCGTTATCGCGCCGAGCGATAATATGTTTTCATATAAATTTATCGTGAGTTTATACGAAACGAGTTTGCTTACAATGGGCGAATTAATGTTATGTGGATAAAGACGTTGAGTTATGTAATGGTACGTAAACCTTGCGAATGAGATTTCGGGCCATAAACTCTGGCTCTCCTTTGTGAATATAATTGTGAAAGTTTACAGATCATCAGATACGCACACATGTACACATATGCACATCGACGCGATACTTATGAAAATTTTATGATAATTTTATATGGAATATATATTATATTCCATAAAAAATACACCTAAATACACTGCGATATTTATATTTCATATATTACATAGAAATCTCTAAGAAATACATATTTTTGCAATATTAGTTTCGAAATTTAAGGAAATTTAATTTCTCGAAGTTAATCCGGTTTATTTAATTTTGAGTAGATATCGAAATTGATGCATAAATATATAATATCGAAATGAGAGATGCATAAAAGAATCTCTGAAATAAAAAGTTTGTAACATTTTAATATCCTTTATAATCATAAAATTCTTTAAAAATTTTATTTTCCTAAAAAAACTTGTTACTTTCTAAATTAATATGTATCTATGGACCTTAAGCTTGAATGAGACTAGATTTCCTGACGTCGTCGAATTCGTCTTGACAGCAATCTAAAATATATAACGTTCTATTAAACAAAAAATTGATAAGAGCAATCTCTTGCACCTAACTTTTTTAGTAATTTAAGTTCTTTTAGATTATGTTATTAAATAGGATGTGCGCAATAATTTCGAAATTGATTTTATTTGAACCGATTTCACGTTTTAATTGATTTTTGAATCCAATACGTACAATTTTAATATCTAAGAAAATGTTAAATTTCCAAAAAAGTTTAGCATACAGAAAAATGT
Source organism: Temnothorax longispinosus (assembly GCF_030848805.1). Taxonomy (NCBI): domain Eukaryota; kingdom Metazoa; phylum Arthropoda; class Insecta; order Hymenoptera; family Formicidae; genus Temnothorax; species Temnothorax longispinosus. Next base: position 9,991,520 of record NC_092369.1, read on the forward strand.
CCATATTTACGAATTTAAAATTGAAATATATTAGATGCATTCAGGATGTGTGAGATCATAATGTGTGTACATCTATTGCCATGAGGTATGCAGTGAGAATTGTAGCGTAACAGCGGTTACCGATTACGTGAATGGTAATTAACGCAATAGTACGCGATTCGTGTTAACCGATTCGTGTTAGCAAAGTTCATCGTCGCTCTTACTGAATATACAATAGAGTTCAGCCCGATTGCGGGATATTTGGCTACCTTCGAGCTTTCGTCGAACGGCCTTGATAGACGACCGGCTGTATTCGACATATTGGCACACGACACGCGTGCATACGTGCATTGCGTACGTTACGCGTTATTTCGGTTATCAATTGCTCGCTCGCGTCGGGTGTTTAATAAGTGCGTTAGGCAACGTGTTTGTCTATCTTTTTCCAAACATCGAGGCTGACAATTTAAAAAAACACTTTTTTCCCTCACAGAAATACTGTAAAAGCTCAATTTAAAATATTATAATAAAAAAAGAACATTGCCATACATGTCGAAAATGCAATGGAATAATATCTGTTACATTGAGATGAAATATGTAAATTAATATTATCATAATGTTATGTAGAAGCTTTTTGTCATCGCTTTCAAATTACAGTTTTTTCTCTCGTTGAGATGTCGTCTGATTTACTGTCGGCAATCTTTTTCTTTCAGTTCGAGTAAATATGCGTCCTGCTTCTAAGACTCCGTATGTATTGTTTCTCCCACGGTACGTGTATCTATTCTATCGACAGCTAAGAAAGGCGAAGGGAAAGAGGATGCTCAGGTCTTGCAGCGTGGTGGTAAGCGGTTCCCCGATTTCGTCGAACGGCCTCGAGCTCTCGAGTCTTCGGCATATTGACATCCAAGTCGCGTGTACGGGCGGACACTCGGACAGCGGTGATATGAAGAAATATAAACGCGCGTACATTGGTACAACCGCAGGTCGGACTCCCTGTACATTGCAATGATCGCCGTGCGGAGGTCGCCGCACGGCGTCCCCGAGAGGAAGACATAGAAAGACAGAGAGAAAGAGACAGAAGCAGTGATTAGGTGGGGCGTAGGTGGCTGCAGGGAGCATCATCGTCGTCCGATGACACAAAAGCGACGACGTATAAAAGTACGGACGATCTTACCCCGAGGCATCAGTCCTCTTCTGGTGGTCCTCTCGCGCGCAAACATGGCCGGCACGGTAAGGGAGAGAAGCTGGAAGGGAAGCTCGAGCATTAGAATCTTCTTTGCAAAGGACTGTATTTCGAAATTGGTTTCTACTTATCTAAATATTTATTTAAACTTATTATCTCTTATTATCTATACTTATCTAAATACTAATTATCGCTGAATATCAATATGTAGATTATTTAGACCCAGTGACGATAAGACGTAGCTAAAATACGTAGTGTTAAAATGCTAGACAAGTTAATTAGAATGTCGCTGACGAGATTACACATTAATTTTCAGCTCTTCTTCTTTCTGGGACTGGCGGTGCTCGCCCGAGGGGCGGTGGTGCCCGCTGTGCCGATAGCGGCAGCGGCCGCGGCCGTGCCCCTGGCGAAGCTGGAAGAATTCGACCCGGCGCCGCAGTACAGCTTCGCGTACGACGTGCAGGACGCGGTGACCGGCGACTCCAAGGCCCAGTACGAGACCCGCAACGGCGACATCGTGCGCGGCAGCTACAGCCTGATCGAGGCCGACGGGACGCGTCGCATCGTCGAGTACACCGCCGATCCGATCAACGGCTTCAACGCGATCGTCAGCAGAGAACCGGCGATCGCCGCCGCCGTCGCGGCGCCCGTGTTACCGCTCAGACCGGCCGGGTTGACGCCGGTCGCGATCCCGGCCGCGCCCGCTGGCGTCCCGGCGCCGTCGATCCCCGCCGTCGGCCCCGATTCCGACGTCGAGGTGCTCGACGCCCGGTCGGGCCCCCTGAAAGCGAAACCAACGACGCGCGAGCGGGAGCTCCAGCGTCAGCAGTTGCAACAGCTGCAGCAGCTGCAGGAGCAACAGTACCAGCAGCAGGAGCAGCAGCTGCGACAGCTGCAGGAGCAGCAGCTGCGACAGCTGCAGGAGCAGCAGAGACGGTCGTCGAGATTGCAGATCCAGCAGCATCCACAGCAGGAGCAGCAGCAGCAGCAGCAGCAGCGGCGGCAGGAGCAGCAGACCGCGCAGCAATCCGCGCGGATCATCGGACAGACGACCGGACAAGCCGAGCGACAACAACAGATCGCGAGTCCCCGATTGATCGGTCTCCCCGCTGCCGCCAGGGCGATAGCCACGTACCCCGCTTACCCTTACGCCGCGTACAGCGCCGCGTACTCCTCGCCGCTCGCCTACGCCGCACCCCTTAACGGCCTGGCTTACACCCCCGCAGCCGCGTTAGCATAAACTATCGCCCATTCGTATCTACCTCGAATCGCTACCATTCCGTTAGTTGTTAGGATTATTATCGACAAAAACTAAATAAATTGTCTGCCATTAGTTACACATACGTACGCATTCAACGTTTCTTTTTAATTGTTCTGCAACTGTAACGCCTTTACTCTCACCGAAAAGCGCGAGGTAACGACAAAATGTAACTGGTCGAAATGATTTAGAAGCCGCTGGTCACAATCGATCCTATTTCATTACGTTTAGGTAGCAGGATGACGTCTTAATGTCCATTTCTACAAATGCGGATTGACTTTAATCTCGGTTTAACTTACCTTTTCATCTTTTTCTAATTCTTACAACTAGAAAAGGATAAAAAGTAAGTTAAACCGAGATCTAAAGTTAATCCACATTGGTAGAAATGGACATTAATGACATCGATGCTGGAGATGTCATCAAGACGTTATTAATACGTCACTCTGCTATCTAGGGTCATAGGTCGCCCGAGTGCCACTCTGGATACGTTACAGAATGGCACGCAACAAGTAAAAGCGACGAGCTCTGGATGCGCGTCGATCAATGTCATCGACGTCGCGAACCGATCGCGAGTCTATCGGGTCGACTGTCGTGTCGAGGGGGGGCCCAATCCATCACGCGTTCGCCGTTACGTAAGCCCCGGGCCCGTTGTTACGCGTAACGGGCCTCCGGACTCCTGTCATCGTGGTTTACGCAAGAAACACATACGCCGCGCACATACTTAACTCGCGTACACGTAACGCGACCTTCGGCTACGCGCGACGCATTTAATTTTAAACGCTATGAAAAAGAAGCTTATCATTACAACTATTAGTCCGTAATAATAAAAACATGATCGGGATGTCTTCATCGACGCGTTTGATTGGCACCTTACAATAAAGAGATCCCTTATCTTTTTATAATACGTCATTACCGCTGCCGACTTTCCTCGAAATAAGTAGTTTTATACGTAACTGTAACGTACCGAAATTATATCGATTATTGTGAAACGTGGGAGAATTATATTCTGCGTAATACTTTAGTCTTTTCAGTGAAAATAAAAGATTTTTGATATTACATAAAATGGATCCACTGTATCACATTTTTTATTATTGATACAATTTATATATTGATTTAAAATAACGTAAAAGAAGTTTCGCGTTTACGTGCTTCGAATGTTCACTTTTTACAGAGTAAGTAGTAAAGGTCGACGCGAGTCAGACAAAGTAGACGCGGCCGCCTTGCGCCAGACGTCTACCCAGTGAGCGGTATCCACTACTGTAATAGCTTCTCTGTGAAAACTATATAATAAAATAAAGAAATGTCATTTTTTGTGTAAAATTATTATAACGTTATATCTACTTGATTACTAATCTATTTATAACCATTTAGTACACTAGCAAAAATAACAAAGCAGAATAAAACTAGTAAAAATTCGAAACAGGAATTTGAAGAATCCTTTCGTATATCACATGCTCATAGGAAATAATTTTATATAAATCGTAACAAAAAATAACACATATCTCACTAAAAAGAAACGATAATTCGATAATCGATTTCGAACTGCATTAAGATAATTAACTGTTATTAAAATAAGAACCTAGAAGAATTATTTTTCATGTAATAAAACATATACATACACACTTTTCTGTGCCTTTCTATTTTACATTCATATACGAATGAAAACACGTCATAATTAATAAAAAGTAAACTTTGCTAGCTAATTAATAATTAATTGAAATTCAAGCGTTGTTTATTGCGAGAGATTATAGAAGCTGTTATTTGTGGAGATACATCGCCGAAGAACCATATTCGGTCATTCCTCGAATAAAACAAAGTTTTCAGGAAAGAGTAATGTGATTACAAGTTCTCTCTCTCTCTCTCTCTCTCTCTCTCTCTCTCTCTCTCTCTCTCTCTTTCTGTGTCTATCCTTCTGAGTCGTGCAAGACGGAATGCAGCGGAACGAAGAAGGAACGAGAAGGAGAGTGTGGTTTGCGCACTGGATCGACTTTCACCGAACAGTGTTTCGCGACTGCAGCCGCGGCCGTCAAAGAACCGCGCCCAATGTCACTATGCGGCACCTCGTAATCGCGCCCCGTATTACGTGCGCATGAAAGACCGGTTCACTTTTGACAGAGAGACCGGTCCGGAATCCGAGCAAACAGGCGAATCGCCGCGAGCGAGAACCGAGCGCGATTTTTGCGTTTCTTGTCGATCCGATTACAATAGGAGACGACCGTCTGGCCTTTGACAGTTTTGACCGCTTCTCTATCGGGGATTTCTGCGGAAAATCGACGGGGGTAAAATGTCGGATTTCATTAAATATTTATTACTTGATTTTCTTAATTAATCTTTAAATAAATTGTATTATTTGATTTCTTTAATTTTTTAAATCAATTAAATTAAAATATTTGTGAAAATTAAAACATATTTTTCTGTGACGAGACACAGTCGTAGAAAAAATCGCGCGGTGCCCACTTCTCTCGATTATGTCAATTTAACTAATTACGACGTTACCAATTACGCAGGATCGTTTAATGCGATGCGCGAAATTGTGTTGCTATTAACGACGTTGACACTCGATTCGCAAAACATGCACGTAGCACTTGCGGTAACTGCATCCACGTCGTGTCTGGAGTGCAATTAATTTGATGAGTTAAATGAACGGTACATTGCGCGTCTATTCAGTTTAGTTTCAAATTATCTTTGTTTTATAGTCTATCTCAAATTACATTTTGTTACGTTAAAAGAGAATATGCCTATAGATTAAAAGAATTACTGAGATAAATTACTAATTTTTAATATAATTTGTTTTTAATTTAAAAGAACATTATTGTTTGAAAGAGATCATCGATTCTCTCTTTTTCTCTGTAAATGGAAGGAAGTTATGGTGCTTTGAAATATTATTTCAATAAGAATATTAAATTAAATTTATTTTACATTGACACTTATTAAGTGTGTAATTTATTAAGGGCGCAATTAAGTAAAAATTAACGTGATTTAGCTACAATGAATCACGAAATCGAATCACGAACTGAACGGATGCGGTGTGTACTGTGTACCGTCGGCTTTAAACGGATGTATTCGACAAAACAAATGAAAGATCCTGCGTGTTCGACCCTCGACGGAATATAATCGAGCTCACCGATTAAGGTTACGCGTTTTTTTATCATTTATTAACCACGCTCATATGCGAATCAAGGCCAGCAACGAAAGCTAAAAAGGGTATCGAGTAATGTGCTGCGCACACTTTATATAATGGACACCGAATGTTTCCCCAAAACTCGTCGAATATAATTATCGCTATCAATCGCTCTTTTCCACTTTCTATAAATCAATCGCTCGATAAGATCCGCCCACAATTTCACACTCGCGAGTAAAATTTAAATCAAAGATCTTTCCTCGATTCCATCATTTCTCATCGACGCATCGCGGATCCGACGGATTTAAAAGCGCATAAGCGAAGCAAATGTTCCGCTTGTCAAGGCGGTCCATTTCGTTATTAATGCCGGCCGTCATGCGCGTCAGAAATAAATTGTCGACAAAAAGGGATAAAAAGCAAATAAGGGAGGCGAAATAAAGAAGATATGTCATGTGCATGTGAGAGGCGATATGTCACGGATTAAACATAATATATTTATGTATTTTATGTCAAAATGTAATTTCATGCCGCGTCATTCGTCGCGTGGGCAGTAATTCCTTACCAACTCCAAAAATATCAGAAATGCGAGATCTCTCATGTTATTAAGGACGCCTATACGACGACTCTCGATTTAATGATTTTGCAACTTTGTTCTTCCGTTTACATCGAAAACACGACGTCCTGTTTTCTTCACCCGTAAAAGTCGCTTTATCTCTCTCACACATGCGCGCTTTCAGCATGTAGACTTGTAAGTGGCTTATCCTTACAAGATAAGGAGTCGCGCTAACGAGAAATCGCGAAGATCATCGTGAGATATGAGGTGAGAGCAAAGATCGGGCGAATAAATATTAATTGAGGACCATGTGTCTCGCGGAGGAAGGTTACGCGATATACGTGGGGCCCGATCGCGCCCTCAAATTTGCATCTCTAATGACCAGTTTCACCAACCTCGGTTACACTTAATTATGGTTTAACCGACTTGTATCTCACGCTCTTTCAGCTCTGTATAGAATTAAAGAAGGTACCTATCAGGTCTTCTCCCACAGAATTCAGGAGTAATCACGTTTCTATATACTATATTCTATATAATATACTTCAATTGTATATCCGGATATTTATCGCGATAAATTGGTGATCGAAGATAAGAAGCTAGATCCGGTTGAAAACCGAAAAAGTGAGAGCCCGCTCGAGAAACCTGAACCTTGAGAAATTATTGTAAGACCCTACGCTTGATGTGTGTGAATAAAGCGGCCCTGGTATTATTAATGTATCTAGTATACGAATATATAGTAGTAGTTTAAAGTGTGCGAGAGCGATAACCTTAGTGTCCAAGGCCGTTATCGCGGACGGCATTCGATTTCGACACGCGGCTCGCTATGTCGATCATTTCCCCGTGGAATCGCGGCGCGCGGTCGAGAAACAACGCGCGTGCACGCGCTTCCCGAAAAGCGCGAACGGTCCGCCCTATTACGTAATGCACAATTTAAATCGAGGCCTGGAATTTGGACGCCTTTCTCCCATGGCAAATGGATTCGGCGCCGCCTGCGAACGGGCGAGCGAGCTCGAATTCGGTGGCAGCGCGGCGCACACGTAATTCTTCTTCCTACGTTCCTCCGCTTCCATACGTGCCGCTCATTTTTCGCGCGAGGCTTACGAGACGCGGTCTTCGGGATCCGAGCTTTAAACCCGAGTTTGTAGTGAATGTCATTTCGATGAGACTTTAATCAGCTGCCTAATTCCAGAGGAAATTATATATTAATTATATTAGTGACAAAATACTATAATTTTAATTTTTTTAAGAATGACTGCATGATTTGGATTGGATAAAATTGCACTTTAAATTATGTAAACTATCAAAAATAAAATTAAATAGCATTGCGAGGCTAATTAGGCGAATGTAGTGCGGTAGAATTATTCGGCAGAACACGTTCGGGACAATTATTATATCGGAATGAGTCGAATTAACGCGACTCATGCCGCGCGCCGAGCGCGAGTCATCGCCGGCCGGCGCGGCAGAACGCAAAACGGGCGACATTGCGTTCGCAAAAATCGGTGTCTTTCCATTGTCATGCGATTCTTAGGCGATGCAACGGCACTTTTGCAATCGGTCGATCGAAACCGGCGAACAAAAGTGGCTGTGCGCCGCGATCCTCGCGCGGCCGCGCGCGGCGTCTCGGGGAGATGCTCGAGAAAGAACGAGCGAAAAGCGGAGAAAGTGGGTCAATTCTGGCGAACGCCAGAAATAACGTGACACCGATCGCCGCGGTATTACGCGCGAAAGTTTACCCCCATGTATCAAGGGCACGTGCGACCCGCTCGGGGGACTCGAGAAATTTTACGCTGCCCGTTTCGGGGCGACATTGCGAGCCGCGACAAAAGTCGTGGATTGTACCGAGGAACGGGTCGTTTAAAACGCCAAGACAATTTCGAAGGCCATTTCTTTCTATTTCGTGAGATTAGGATCGTTGCGATTTAATTGTCTTAATTTTCCTGTGTGTCTTATTCCTCCTTACATTTTCTTATTATACACTGTTAAATTCATGTCAAATTATACTCAATTTGAGTCATTTTTAACCATTCTTATACGTCGTCACATAGATCTTACTTAATTTAACTAAATTAATGAAGTTAAAATAATACTGTTTTGTGTTAAAATAATAAATTTAGACACACACATAATAGTTAAAAATAATAAAATCTTATTTAACTCAAGGTATTAGTTTAAATTTCATCCTTTAATATTTCACAGTGTATACTGTCATGTCCCTTCTTAATTTACATTGTCCAGCGCTTTAAATATTTCTGAATTTCATAAATATTTGCCAATACAATTGTCCAGTGAGAACATGAATAATAATTTAAAGTGAAGAAACATAATTTTGTATTAAGATTAAGCGAGTTATATAATTGGAAATTAGAGCGAGTGACAAAGCGGCGAGTTCTGCAAGGCGTATTTCTGTTCTCCCTCCCTCCCTCTCTCTTGCTCTCTCTCTTTCTCTCTCCAGTTAAAACTTGTCCACGTTCCATAATCCGTAATGCTTAATGTTTAATGTTACACATCGTAAACATGCTACAGCTCTCCGTAATTCCGAATGGCGCGCGCGCGAGATTGTCAGCGCTCGAAACGACGCGAAATAGATTCGGCACAACCAGCGAGGAGTTTCGACACCGCGTCGTGAATTTATATTAGCATGACGACACAGAACAATACGAATTGCAATCGCGAGCTAGAATGTCGCATATGACGCACACGATTAGCACATCACGTGTGGTAATCGCTCGAATATCTAGATTTTGATTGCTTTAATCGTTTCGCCATTCTTTTCTCAGAAATTCCAAAACAGCAACAGTGCTGCTCAAATAAAGATTGATACGTAGACTTTTTTTGATTGATATGATGTCCTCGGTAGATAAAAAATAATATGGATGCCTCGAAAGAAATACAAAAGTATTGTTAGAGTTTTTTAATATTTTAATTTGTAGAATATTAAACCCAAGTATTTTCATAAAATGTTTCTCTGTAATATTTTTGCTGTTCTGAAAAACTTTAAAGTTTGAGAAAAACTTTGAGGATGAAAGTAAAAAATTTGAATGCAACAAATTATAATGTAATTATAATTAAGATAAATATGTGGTCCTTCGAAAAGAAAAACCGGTATCATGCAATGTGAGAGATATAACGATCGAGTGATCATTATGTAAATGCTATAAAATTGATCAATGTGATAAAGACAATTAAGCTTTCTTAAAATGGAAATCAATATCAGATCAAGGTGATCTCCTTCGTTACTTTTCATCAGTTATGCAAATTATTTATATTCGTCCTCTTAATCGCACAATGTTGTTTATCTTTTGACATTAATATACAGTTTAATTGAAATCTCGCAAAAAGTTTGTCAAAGTGGATCCATTAATATAACTCCTGTCTGTTATTTTCTTACTGTTTTCAATTTTTCTGTCTTTCTTTACTTTAAACTGATGATGATAATACTTGTTGCCGTGTTCGACGTTTCTTTTTATCATATTGAGAATGGAGGATTCGGATTCTTTCTGCTCATACTTTAATTTTCTACAAATCGTTTATTTAATAATTTTCGCAATATCTAATATATTGTATACACACGATATACACGCTATATCCATATACAACATTACGCACATTTTATTTAAAAATTAAATATGGCTAATGCACTGTACATATGTACACTTATTAGCATATTGATACAGTGACAACGAGAAATAGTTCAGCGAGGTCTAGCGCAAACGAATAATCCCAAGTATGTGTGTGTGTGTAATTTCTTTAATCAGTCACATAGAAAGAACATATACATGATATAAAAATAAATAAGTTCGGCCTGAGTCGACAATGAGGGTTGGCGCGGTCAACACAATTAGTGGATGTAGGCAGCGGGGGCGGCATAGGAGATGGGGGCGGCGATCTTAGCGATGGGGGCTGCGTGCGCGGCGTACGCGAGAGGGGCGGAGTGCGCGGCGTAGGCAAGGGGGGCAGCGTGCGCGGCATAGCCGGCATAGGCAAGGGGTGCAGCGTGTCCGTAGTGGGCTACAGCGGGGGCAGCGATCTTAGCAATGCCGGCAGAGTAAGAGAGGGGAGCAGAGTAAGAGAGGGGGGCGGAGTAAGAGAGAGGAGCGGAGTAAGAGAGAGGAGCGGAGTAAGAGAGAGGAGCGGAGTAAGAGAGAGGAGCGGAGTAAGACAGGGAGTTAGCGATCGGAGAGGCCAGTTTGGCGACTGGAGAAGCGTAGGCGAGGGGAGCGGCATGAGCCACAGGGGCGGCGATCTTGGCGACCGGGGCAGCGTAGGCGAGGGGTGCGTGCGCGATGGGGGCGGCGGCGACCGGGGCGACAGCCTTGACGGCGACGGCGGCGGGTTCCTTGCGGACTACGGCGTTGAATCCGTTGACCGGGTCAGCGGTGTAGTCGACGATGCGCCTGGTGCCGTCGGCCTCCAAGAGGGAGTAGCTACCCTGAACGAGGTCGCCGTCGCGGGTCTCCTGTTGGCTCTTGGCGTCGCCGGTCAGGCTGTCGTGCACATCGTAGGCGTAGCTGTACTGCGGATGCGGGTCGTAATCGGCGTCGACGGCCTTAGCTACCACGGCCTTGGCGACGGGGGCGGCGACGACCGCGGGGCCCGTGGCATAAGCCAAGGGGGCACCGGGCGCGAGAACACCGGCGTTGGCGATGGCCACGAGGGCGGCGAAAGCGACAAACTGCAAAAGAATATTATTATTATTATTATATAAACTTCTGTCTGGTTTATCTAATAATTATAAAAGAACTTTTGTCGACAATATCAAATCGTTCCCGAACTGATCTTAGATTTCGATATACACTTGGAATTTGCGTGAGGATCGAACTTTTCAGTTCCGATTAACGTTCACTCGCGAATTTTGCTACCCGAGAGCGAATCCCAGGAGATAAACCTCTCTCTTTGAGCACTTTGAGCATACAACCGAGTCCAGGAGACTCCAAGCACAGTCTAACTGACTCGAGAGGTCCTCCTCGTTTGCGATCCTCTACCCACCTTGAACGCCATTCTTGAGTAGATTTGGTTGGTTTGGATCGACCAAAGCGAGACTGATGATGTGCGGTGTTGATCGCGGCCGCTTTATATAGTGGTCCGGTCTACCACCATATGGATCCCCACCGTCGATCTCGGTGCCGGACTTTGAAAGTTCGCCGGCGTTGACGGCCGACCGCACTTGAACTTGGCCGGCACTCGCGATCGCGCACCCTCGCCCCCCGATAGTCCATGGACACTTGGCAGGATCTGATCCTCGTGCTATTACCCATGTCCGAGCGTGATGACTTTTCTTCATATACATATGTTGCGCACGTAGATTATACACATTGTATATGGCAGAATCTATCGCGACGAATTTTTTGACCGAAGACGGAAGTAGCTCAAAATAACTTAACTTCAATATAGTCTCTATAATACCGGCTTTTCTCATTTCAAGATATGCGAATAAAGCAAAGAGAGTCACATCATTTTTAAATCTTATCAACTAAAAGAAATTGTATAAGTTTTGTGTAGGATTAATTAACGAAAAATCCGTATAATAATAAGTAATTTGGAGCATTGAGATGGGACACATAAATTACAGAAATAATATTTAATTTTTCTCTTCTCCACGTTTAGAAATTCATTATTAAAGAATTTTGATTTTATTATTGCATTATTAAATAATGATAAAAATTTGTTGGTAAGCAGCAAAATAAAAGAATAAAGAGTACCACGGCTATCTTGTCTGTCCAGTAGCGAACTTGTCCTTCCACATTTATAAAACGAATGAAGAAAGCACTTGGAAAAATGAAAAGTGAAGGGCCAGTTGCAAACGCGTATTTATTTACAAAAATCGCTTCGCGTATATCTTTTGTGGCATACCGCAAATCAATTTGTTCGTATTTTTTTCTCCCTATTTATCGGCGTAATTGTCTCGTGTCATTGTGCAACACGCGTTTGGCTCTGTTACATTACTGACCATGCCAAACCCCACTTTTCGTAAGCGATCCTTGAGTGACACGACGATTTCTCGCGTGTCACTTAATCGAGAATGGATTAGAAAATTATAATATGGATTTCTATAACGTTATATTAGACGAGAGAAGCTTGCATCATTAGGCCCGGCAAAAAATAAACTTTAAGAATCTCAGGCAATCAAGATAAGAGTTGAAGTTCGTATAAATCTCTCATCGTAAAGTTGAGTGTCATGTCAATCTGTAACAACTGATTCTTATGGTTCCTAAAATAACAGTAGGCGCAATAAAGATTGTTAAGGATATTTTAAGAAATATTGTCTACTCGATTCTTGAACACTTTCTATTTATATACATAAATCTTTTAAATATATATGACAAATTATAAAATCTATTACTGTAGGAGATATTAAAAAGACGCATTTTTATCAAAATTAATATTAAGAAAAGTCTCCACGCTTTGTTCACACATTTTTACTTAATAAAAGTACCATACAGGTTTATATGTATCTATATATTTCTTTTTTACATATACATTATATTAATAATATAGTCTTTGTTTTCCTGAAGAAAGTTTCCATAGAGGAATATTAATTTCTTCGTCATAAATGTGATCAGTTGTCCCGAGATATTCTGTAGCCTCCCACGCACGCGAGACGGTGTCGAGAAACCGAAAATCACGAGCATTGTTCGTCACCGTCGCGAAACTTTCGAGCCATTCCGATTTACGTGCCTCTGCCAAATGTGTCGCGACAGACCGAGATCGCGTCGTCGTTGCGTCACATCATCTAACGTCGTCGGGGCCCGTGCCCGAGAGAAAGAGAGAAGTGGAGCACTTTCATAAAGAAGAAATAGGTGGGTCGCCCGAATATATCGCGCGCGGCCGGGGGGCCCCAGCGCCGATCGATCGCAGAGCCCGCGGGCATTTATCGGGCAGCCTCGTGCCGATCGGGGCTCGAGATTTCGCTCGTCACTCGGTTTTTGTCGCCCGCTCCGCTGCCTGTGGGTCCACTACCCACGACACCCGCGTGAAATCGCCCCGTTTCGGCCGACACGTCTCACATCAAACGCGAAGAAAATTGCCGATCCCGATCGCGGGATCGGGATCTGGAAGGTTGAAACGGTTGCACAAAAACGTCGGAAATTTCGGGTGTATAACACGCGATCTCATTGTCAGTCACGCGCGATCATCGAGGAAGAGACTTTCGGAAGTTTCGAACATGTTCTGCAATAAGCAAATCGCCTTTGCATCTTTTGAATGTGCGTTTTTAGAGATTCTAATTTGTGCTGCGAGTAAGACATGCCTACACGTACATATATATAAGTCAGATTTCATTTATATAAATTATTCATTCTTTGTCGCTTGAATTTGTAATTTCAAAAAAATGCCCATGCATTGAAGAATTCAATTAATCCTTTTGACATGCAATTGCATCATCGATAGCAATAAGTGGCTACTTATTGATGGTCGAATCAAAGCCGACGGGTCTTTTTTCCTTCTCTTTTTTTTCGTGCCGAACAAATTTATGTTCGTACCTCGTAAACTGTCTCCTATATGGGAAAACGTCGAGCGCACTTTTTCAGTGTTTCGTGAAAATGCGCTCGACGTTTTCCCATATAGGGGACAGTTTACGAGGTACGAACATAAATTTGTTCGGCATGAAAGAAAAAAGAAAAGGAAAAAAAGACCTGTCGGCTTTGATTCGACCGATTATGGGAACGATCGGCCAAATCAAACGAAGGTCGCGACAGGAAGTATGTGCATGACAGTGAATCGGACAGTAAATTACGTGCCGGATGACCCGGACGTCGAAGCCGAGCCTCGCCTTTCTTGGGCGAGGGAAAACGTTATGATCCGGATCCCTGTGGCGCGTGTCAATTATCGGAACAAGTCCCCTGCTGTAATGTTTAAGTCGCGACCACGTTATCGCGACAGAATGAATGTCTTATTTGTGTGTATTAAAATTAACCTTCGTTTTTTTCTTAACATGGCAAGATACGCGTATTTTTCACTCGTATCAGCATCGAAAAATGCAACGAGTACCGCGCTACATACGCACAATTAATATATAATATTGTAAAATAGAAAACAAAATATATATATGTATCGAAATCCCTCTGTATTATTTTATTTGATACGTACTACGTTTTTTCGATAAATATTAAAATCGGTGATCTCTTACACCTATATACAGCATGAATTGTAATTTGCAACTAGTGAGTTGCAGGTATTCGCGAGGCGAATTAAATTAAAGTTAATTGCACATGAAATTAAGTCGTTTAAAGTGTTTCACGTTCCGATTTCTATGTTATTGAGAATTATTCACTTCCGAGCCGGAATATTCGCTCTCGTTACGTACACGCTGACGTGCGTTTCGCAATCCAAAAGATTATAATCCATCAGACTCCAAAATTACACGAGACAAACATTTCGAAACGCGGTTTCGCATAATTATCTGGATTGGTGATACCCGGGCAGAGCCGGCTTACGTGTCCATTAACTTCTGGCTTGAATATCGATCGACACGCTCGTCGTTGTTCACGCAAGTTGATGCAAGAGAAACAGTCGTGTCAGTCTTTATTGCACAGTACTATGCAATTTGTCGCATTTGATTAAATTGCGTTCCATGTTACGAGGGAATGTCTGGTAATTAAGATAATATTATTGGATAGAAATGTTAATATTAATCTCATTTGCTAACAACGCGACATAATTTATTAAAAATCTCTAATTATAATATAATTTAACGTTTAGTTAAATAACTTGAACCAACATATGCTTTATTATATAATCTCAAAAGATTATCATGCTGTATTTTCGATGGTAACCGTTGTTTCGATTGTCAAAATCGCTAATCACGGATTCTATTCATCAATTGAAAGGTATTGCGTGTATCCTGACGTAATTTCTAAGCGAATGTGACAATAGCAAAAAGTAACTTCGCGATACCTATAGGAACTTCAATACAGATCAGAATGCCCAAACTGAGCGAGTAGTGGAGGATTAAGAAACGCGCGGCATTAAAGTCACCGATCAAAGACGAGCTAAGAAAAATCTATAAAGAGAATAGAATGACAAATGTGCTCTGAGCAAGACTAAAGATGAGCAGATCTTGATAGATCCAAGAGAGTCTTCATAAAGAGGAGAAAAGAAAGTTATGCTATTTATTATATGGACTCTGTAGACCAGGACTGCAAATACAAGCACGATATAAAGAACTCGTGAGAAGTATTTTCGTTCGTTTACGTACAATTACGTAATTAAAAATGAAAATCGTGCTTAAAAGCCTAAAATATTCTTATCAAGTCTGCAAATTGACAAGCACACTTTTGCATGGCATCTGAAAGAATATCATTTTATATGTATTAAGGACGCAATCCTTAAAAAAAAATAACTTTAAAAATATGGTGCTTACGATCTTTCCTTTGAAACATAAGAAATATAAGTATTACAAGGTCCCAACGACCGTGAACGGATAAATCGATATCAGTGCGCAAGATCATTTTCGTATATAATTATTTCTTCATTATTACATTAATCTACGTCACTCTTTGCTACATTAAGAAATTTACGAATCGGCAACTTCTACCGAAACAAAGTTCAACAAGTTCGCAAAGGCCCGTCATACGTGGGAAAAAAAAGGAAGAAGAAAGAAATTTGGGTAAAGAGTGAAAGAATAAATACTCTGTAATAACCCTCGATGGGGCAAGCGGGTGGAGAGCGATGGGGGATCAGGTAACTCGTGGCAAGGACGTGGCCTAGTCCCCGGCGACGACGACCGGTGTGTTCAAGATTGGTCCTTCAAGATGCGAGAGCAGGCGCCCGATCCGATCTCGGCTCGTCGCTCTCATTGGGCGTGGTCCGATTTCTTGCTCAATTTTGCGCTCCTCGCGACCGCGAATCGGGTGGCCGTCGAAGGTACCGTCACCCAGTTACATCAGTGAGCGGGTACGACCTGGAGATGTGTGTGAGTGCGCGGCGGCGGTGGCGGTGGCGGTGGCGGCAGCGGCAGCGGCGATGTGGACCTCCCGAGCCTCGGGCAGAGCGGTATAAAAGCCGAAAACCATCCATCCATTGGTATCATTCGCATCAGACTCGCAAGATCGAGCGAAGTACCGATCACCCGAGCAACAATGGCCTTCAAGGTATTACGTCCTTTCAAGTTCTTCTTGACGTAAGCACGTTCTTCCTCGATAATCCTCGTCGGTGAAGTTCCTCGCGACGTACAGTTTGTCAGTCCGATTGGGTTCTGCATAATTACGGATTGCGAGAATAATAACCGGACGGTGCGCGCTCGTAGTATCGTTTTTCTTGTGGTATTACTCCATATACAACGAAATAAAAAAACGGGGCCAATTAACGATATTTGCGGGACCAGTCGAAAGTGGCGTTTAACGTGATAAATTCTACAAAAGCGAATCTCCTCTTTCGTACTTCTAGATCGAGCTAATTATCGTTTGCATTTTGAACTAAAATTTTATCACAAACAGATTAATAAAATGTTAGTGCAAAATGCAAACAATCTTTATTTTATTAAAATTTTGATTGAGTTTTTTTCTAATTTACATTTCTTTTTCACGTTGTGTGTACTATTGTATTACTTATTCTATATTTCTATATTTACATCTATTATATAATTCCAGCACACAATTCTTCTATAATTTTATTCAATTTACTTACTCCCTTTCTTCCTCAGTTCGTCGCTTTCGCCGTCCTGATCGCCGCGGCCAACGCCGGTGTTATCGCACCTGCGGCCCCTTTGGCCTACGGCGCCTACGCCGCTGCCCCTGCCGCCCACCTGGCCTACGCCGCTGCCCCCGCACCCCTGGCCTACGCCGCCCCCGTGGCCAAGGCCGTGGTAGCTAAGGCCGTCGACGCCGATTTCGACCCGCATCCCCAGTACAGCTACGCCTACGACGTGCACGACAGCCTGACCGGCGACGCCAAGAGCCAACAGGAGACTCGCGACGGCGATCTCGTTCAGGGTAGCTACTCCCTCTTGGAGGCCGACGGCACCAGGCGGATTGTCGACTACATCGCTGACCCGGTCAACGGATTCAACGCCGTAGTCCGCAAAGAACCCGCCGCCGTCGCCGTCAAGGCCGTTGCCCCGGTCGCACACGCACCCCTCGCCTACGCTGCCCCGGTCGCCAAGATCGCCGCTCCCGTGGCCCATGCCGCCCCTCTGGCCTACGCCGCTCCGATCGCCAAGTTCGCCGCCCCCGTAGCTCATGCTCCCATCGCCTACGCCGCTTCGGCCCCCATCTCCTACGCCGCCCCAGCTGCCTACCTCCACTGAACTGTGACCTGACCAGCATTTAGGAATGATACTCAACGAATAAATGTCAGTTTTTTCGTAGCAAGTATAACATTAAGTCGTACGAAATTATCTTCGCCTATCTTCAATGTATCTTCGTTTAGTAATTAAGTTGGACTTTGAGAAAAATCTGGTGTTTGGATTGCAGCAGGATTAGCAGCTGCGTCTCTTAAAAAGAATACTTTTTAATATATAATTATAATTCATTTTCTCATGCTGGTGGAAGAGATATCTTCGCCTACCTTTCTCTCGATGAGAGTGTACATTTTTTCAACCATTTAGAATAAGACTTGGAATATCTGATGTGTTTTGAATGTTTGAATAATCATGATTTTCACGAAATCATTTGTTATTCGTAGTTATTACTTCTTCCTAATCGTCGTCGTCATTAACCCACGAGCTAAGATCTCAGTACCCAAAATTATTTAAAATGGTGCAACATTTGTCTTCCTTATACTGAAGTGAATAACACGAGCATGTATCGAACTCAACAAAAACTGCATTATTCAACGATAAATCGATACTGTTTTCACGAACGACGAATAAAATTACATAATTCGAGGGACATGTGCGCTCGAATTTTCAAACACGTGTAATCGCCGTAACGTAACGTAATACGTTATCCAACTTGCTAAAAAAAAGAAAAAGAGGTAAAAGGCCGCGCGGATCGAAAGTCGTCGAGGAAACGAATTCGACCGGGCCCAATTAGCGAAATTAGGTCAGGTACTACCTGCCGCGGGCCCACCGGTGTTATCCCGCCTTTCCGTGACATTACCGATTCACGAGCGCTCGCCGAGCACTTTCTCCGATGAAGTGCCAGCATGCGGATTGCATAACGCCGGTTACCACGCCCGCCTCGTCCAGCTGGCCGACACACGCACCGGCCGCCGGGCGGCCAGTCAGCTCACGCGCATCGCATGTAATACGCGCGTAATGCGTAAAGGCGTGTTGCGTTATAGCCGGGAACCCCGGCTGGACCAGATTCGCGCAATGCCGGGCGAACCTTGATCCACTTACCGATCTGGCGTGGTCCGCAACGAACAATGTTTCGTACGTACCCTGTTCCTCTTGCCCGTCTCTCTGGCTACTCTCTGGATATACCGCCTGTTTTGGCAACGAATCAAACCTGAAGAGAAGTCTCTCGCGAATCTTCCAGTGAATTTATCCGAATATGAAATAATTACGTCATACTTAGATGAGACTGGAGATATAGATGTCTGGAAAGAAATTGAACTTGAAATTTAAACGAATTGTCGAAATATGCTGCAACATTTGAGAAAACTTTATTATTAAAAGAAAATATCTGTGTAAATCGCATTTATTACTGCGATACAATAGAAGGCATTTTTATCATTCTAAACTACTCATTTAGAGCATTGTAACTTAAATAAACCGCGAATAATCTGAACTATCCATAGAATACCTATATATATCATGCGTACAAAAACATATATTCTGAACAGTCTTCTGTTCATTTCATAAAACACGTAAAATAAACTTGTGTTTTGGCGCTCTATTTTTACGCCTTTACTTTTCTCTTTCAATAATACGAAACAAATAAATTATTTTCGCTTATCGCTAAAAAACAAACAAGTTTCCTACATAACACATATTTCAATGCGCTTAAACTCAATATCACTTCTCTATCTCACAAACGTGAAAACATATTATTGAATCAGTAAAAATAAAAAAAATAAAAAAACTTCGAATGTTCACTAATTCAAAGTTCCTCTCTCCGGTGGTTGTAATCTAAAAAAGAAAAAACGTGTATTCAAAACATTGTAATGATTCTGAAATTGTTAAATTATACAATATTACGAATTTTGATATTAAAAAATCTATTCATTATACAAAATAGACAAAATTAATTATATTTTTTTGATAAAAACTTCAACTTACTGATGAATTGTCAAACAATCCTCCGCAAGAATGTGCGAGGTCTAGAAAAGTGTGTCTAGAGGCGTGAAGAAAGCGAACTGACTCTGTGGATGCAATTTAGCGTAACCCAACAGAATATCCGTTATAACTCGCCTGTTTACTTTGTCCTACAAATAAGCACGCAAGGCGTTATTTCTTTATGCAAAACAAATTCAAGAAATATAGACCAAAAATTATAATAACGGCTTACTATGAATACATCGAATTCACCGAGAAAGTAGAAGGGCAGCCGAGTGCAATCCCAGAGAGCCAAGATGAATGCGACGGTCGAGTAAGATCGTTCGTCTCTCGAAAACGATTTCGTGTCATTGCTCGACTCTTCATCATTCCGTACACTCACATGTAAGTCAAGCAGTTTATTTGTATGATCGATCACCACAGTGCCCTGGTAAAAAAAAACATTTGTGAATAATAATTAATAAAATATGATTTAAAAAAATATTTTTTGTTGTTACCTTAAATTGTGTTAAAGAAAGCACATTGGTGAAAGCTTTCTGCACACAGACACTATACAAATCCCTTAGTTGGAGGAACATATTCTGCCGATGCTCCACTCGTTCAATGTGTTTCTACAAAGTATATGAATGTATTGTAAAATATTTCCTCGAGTAAAATAACGAATAGTCCATGAAAATTACATAGATAATTTACTTACTTCGCAACTTTGTTTCAATTCAGCTGCAAATTCAATGTTTACTCCATACTTTTCTTCCTTTTCTTTCAGTTGTCGACGTAATTCATCCAAACAGCCAAACTGGTTTTCTATCTCGCGAATCTTATCTCGTAACTCAGTTAGTAAAGTTTTGATTTGGTTTGCCAATCTGTAAAAGACGAGATATTGAAGCAACGTAAGATATACAAATAAAACATGAATAAAAATTAAGAGTTTAGAAATAAAAAAATGAATAATTTTGATTGTACATCATGTTACATCATTTTATAATGTTAACCTGGTAGTGTTTATCCTAGGACATTTTTCAGTAGCGTTGGAAACAACTTTCTTTACCGCTGTCTCTTGTATTTCGAATTCCCCCGTTGCGCACTGTATGGTTTGACGAATTTCCTGTAACTGTCGAGTAGCATGCTGAAACTCGTGCCGATGCCTTTCCTTCTCCCGTGTCAATTCTCTTAATTGGTCCTGCGCAAAGTTTTACATAAAATATTATTTATTATTCTTATAAATATTAATTATTAATAAAGATTAAGCATTCAACTGACAATATAAACATACTTTAAGAGAATCAATCAGTGTGTGTAAATTGTGCCTCAAATCCCCGCATCGCTTAACTTCCGCGTCGAGAGATTCAACGGTCTCCTGAAGCTGCTGCACGTTTTCATCTAAAGCCTTTTCCAAGCCACTTTCCTGCGCTATTTTCTTTTCCAAATCCGCGGCTTCGTTACGCTGTAAATAATAAATTGAATAATATGTAGCTATTTTATTCTAGAGAATAATACTTCAAAAGACAATCCTGATTACTCACGAAAACATCAATACAACTGGCATCATGCAAATCAATTTCATCTTTCAGTTCGTTAATCAAATTAGTACATTCACTTTGTGTAGACCTTAGCTTGTGGACCGTCTTGATTACGTTATTCATTTCGGAAGTAGTGCGAATTATTATTTCAAATATAATGTTATATGTTGCGTCGACTTCCTGCTTTTTGTTTTCAGTTATTTGAAGATCTTCTTTCAGCGTTCTACATGAGAAATTAATATAAATTATTTGCATTATATTTTCTTTTACATATACAGGGTAAAATTGTTGGGTAGAGTTTACTACTCTAAAGTGGATTACATTGTTGCACTTACTGCATTATTTCCATGGTAGAAACATGATACGTGGTAGAAACATGAAGATATTTAGCGCGTTCACATCTTCCCTCATAATGCCTGTAATTTGGATCGGGGTAGAATGTGTCTCCACGTAAAGTAAACGCTCTTTTGCAATTTCTTGGCACTTTCGTCATGTCCGACATTATCACGCAGGCCTCTTGTATTGTTGGTATAAGAAGTATACACTCAATTTCACGTTGATCTATCAAGCAATTAGCTACGACAGGATCTTCTATAACCATTGCATCTAAGAGATTAGAATACCGTGGCGACTGTGTACAGTGGCGTCTAACATCACGCACCTGAAATTATTTTAAAAGACTTTAATTACACATATTGTTGAAGTTAAAACTAGCATTCTTAATTGTCACACTTGCTTATTAGTCTTACTGGGAAGTTTAATATAAATATTAAATATAAATATAAATATATATATATATACATCTATGTATATATATATACATATATATAAATTACTTATATACTTTTTTTGTATATTGTATTTATATTAATTTCTATTTATTCTCAAAAAATATTTCAATTTCAAAATATTAAAATAACGAAAAGATTACGTTCTCTTACCTGGTAAAGGAATTTGCTTGATATCATTTGGGGAGGGTTCTCGTTGTCAAAAATTTCCTTCATAATACTCTTCAACAACTTGGCATCCTCACTATTATCTACACAAAATGAGCTGAGAAACTGATTACCAAACAAACTTTCTACTGCTGGTGCCCAAGCTGCATCCTTCAGTTTTATGAAAGCACCTACATAATTCACGTAATTTAATACAGTAAAACAGAGAATAATTTCACAAAAGTTAATTCATCCCAAAATAACTGTACATACCAATAGGCCCGCGTGGTTTTTCCTTGAATCGCTTTGTCTTATATTCTTCTTCGATTCTCTTCAACAGACGTGGTATGTTTGGCCCAAATACACTCAATAAATTATCCGAATGTTGCACGACTGCACTCAAATCTCTTTTGATCTTATCTTTAATTTCATAAAATAAAATTGTATGTTTTTAAATTACGTGAGTTACTGATTACATGAGTACATTATTACTAATTTGTCATTGATGACTTACCTATTTGTCTGTTAAAATTCTCGGCTTCGTTTTTGATAGATTGTACTTCTTGCATAAGTCGCATCATATCGGTTTCCAAATGCATTAATTCGGTTTGCTTAGTGCGTAACGAGGCATCGAGTTCATTCAGTCTTTCCTCCAACTTTGATAGCTGCTCTGTCATTACTTTTCTTTTGTTGTGTTCTTCATCGTTGCAACTAAAAAAAATATATGCAAAATATATTTATATTATAAACTAAAAAACAATGACAAAAAATATGTTATAGAAATATGCTTTTACCATTTTAACTTTAGAATTTTCTTCTCCAGCAAATTGACATCTTCAAATCGTTTTGTTTTGCTTGATAATGGATGCAACTCGCGTTGCTTATTAGAGAGCGCCTCATTTGCAGCCGAATGTTCTTGTTCCACGATGTTATAAGCTTCACTGCTCTCTGTTGCTTCCAGATCTGTTTGTTGAATTTTTTGCTTTATATCTCTATCAAGTAAAAAAAACATGAAATAAGTAAAAACATAATTTGTAGCTTTTACAATATTGATGTTACGTGTTGTAAATGTTAAAAAAAGTTATTAATTAGTAGTGATAACTTTAGGAAGTAAACTCTATTGGTTTGATTTTATTGCAAATTAATTCTTACTGGATTTTTGTATCAATTTCTTCGTCCTCTGTTCCAATAGATAATTCCACATTCTGAAGCTCTTCCAAATTATTTTCATACGTCTTTAAGTTCTCTTGTATTTTGCGAAGTTCGTTTTTATCCGTAATCGCCTAAATAATGAAACTATTAATCTAGAAATTTATTTGGCAATTTTTATTTTTTTGAAACTGGAATTTACCGTAGCACCCTGAAGTTCCATTTCGAGATTACTTAATTCTGCTCGTGATTTATCCATTTCCTCTAATCTATGTATACTTTCCTTCAATTTCTGTATCTCTCCCATTACTTGCGACAAGGCCTGAAACAACTGAAGATAAGAATGACTGTCTACCATAAAATAAAATAAAATATAGTGTACATACCGCAGAGTATGTCCTTAATTTATTGTATTCTTTTTCGACTGTATAGAAATCCTCCTTATAATTATTTTCAATGGCATCCAAGAAAGTAGCTTTCATAAATAAATTATACTTTTCATCGGGTTTAGAGGTAACTAAAAATGTTCTTGAAACGTTCCGATTCAAAACAGATATTGGATTATCAATTTGTATATTCATCGTCGTTATGATACTGTCCAATTCATCTTGTTCTGTAGAAACAATTTCTCCTGCAAATGACAAATTTCTGTAAGTACAGATGCATAAGTACAGATCACTTAGATCATTAAAAATAAAATTTATATCCAAGTACCTCTCCAATTTTTAATCTTATACGACGAGGTATTTCGAATGGTACGTATAACTGTAATTGTGTCGCCATAAATGTCAGGCTTGTATGCAGTGTCTCCTTTATTAACTAATGTTATCTCAACAGTAGCAGAGTTCCTGCCCTTCTTTATAAACTCTAAAACATCACAGCCAACAATTATTGAATTATTTCACAATGCGATATAAAAAAAACCACAATATAATATATAATACTTTCGACAGAAGTTTCCCCGCTTGTAACATTTGCTCTCGTACCGAGCCCTACAGTCAATGCAGTCAATATAGCGCTTTTGCCACTGCCATTGAGTCCCACAATAAAGTTAACATTCTCATTTAACGTTAATTCTAAGGCATCATGACACATGAAGTTAAGAAGGCGAATCCTTTTCACCTTTCCAACTCTATAATACTGAAACAAACAACATGATTATGGATGTATTCTGTTTCACGCACGATGTGCATAATGTATTATTTATCACCTTATTGTTCACCGAATGTTAAACAAGGATAAATAATATATCATGCACATCGTGGGTAAAACGAAACGCATTTTATAAAATATAGGACCAGTATAAACCTAGGTTATAGTCTAGCCCTAATGTTCTGTTTGTTTTCGATGCATTCCTGAACTAGTGCAATAAGTTATAATAAAAGAAAATATATTTGTTTCATACTAAACTTACTACATTAGTTCAGAAATGCAACGAAAACAAACAGGCCTAATAATCCTTCTAAGGATTGAAGTAAAATTCAATATTTCAAAGTTTAACATTTAATCAATTTTACGCAATATCAAATATATTAACCTCCCAAGGATTTAGGTAAAATTTGACGTTTCAAAGTTTAATGATCAATTGATTGTGTTTGTTCGACTAGCTGGGACAATTGTTATTGACGTGCCAAGATACCTCTCCGTTCTGCACCACTTCCTCGCCATCCTCGGTACGCTTGGAACGTTTTGCCTGGGGTCCGTCGACCATCACCGCCGCTCTTCTCCGGCGTTGAGCCTCCGTGTCGCTTTCCACGCTTTCCATGTTTTTCGCGACGTTGATCGACAGCTCATCCATTTAAACGAAAAGCGATGACATGCAATCCTGCCGTTTCAAATCCTATCGTCGTGATTCCGTTGTCAACAACCACTGTTCCTGCGAGATTCCACCGTTGACTTCCTCGTGAATCCGCGGTGAGACGAGCACTCCTCAAGCGATCCGTCCGCCGAGTATCAGCTC